>NC_070582.1:19600097-19897597 GCF_027409825.1 Scomber japonicus
AGACAACAAAAGAAACAACCAGTGATTTTGATCATGGGAACGGAATATCATTTTTCTTCATGGTCAAACCAAACCTAAACCAGACTTGAGCTTGTGTTCCAAACGCCTCTCTTTATTAGTCCTGTTTCTGTTCCCCTTTCTGGATCACCAGACTCAGGAGCCAAGATGACTTGTGAATGAGATCAGCATATCAAAATGACTGTTTCTTTGTTTTCTTCTCCTTGCTGTTCTCCTTATGCTTGTTTCCTCTTTGTGTTGCTCTATAAGTGCTGTGAAGCAGACACTGAAGGCTCAGTGTCGAAAACGCTGCAATGTCATGGGATGAGCTTGTTCTGTGTATGAACGCTGTCTATACCAATGGTCGGCATCAGGGCTTGCTGGAGAGAACGTTTTTGAGGTTACACTACTACCAATGATGATTTTGCATAGCCTTACTTTTCCATCAGTCATACAGATCACACAGTGCATGTCTTGTGAGGTTTGATTGCATCTGTTTATTTTAACAATTACAGTTGACTTCTCTCCGCTTCGCCTTTATGGTGACCTGCTGGTGTTGAGTGTTCAGGTTATGCCTGTCTATCAAAGTCGCGTGTTGACTTGTGTTTTACCCCGGGGGTTCCATGTCTATGTGCAGGCATGTGCGTGTTCCCCCGATATCTGATTGTGCTTTAATACTGTACATGAATTACTCTTTTGTGGAACTTGACTAGCCTGAATACATTTTGTATACATTTGTACACTAATACTATTTACTGTATAAAAGAGAAAATGATAGAAAAGAAAAAATGTTTATAATATAGTGTTGATTATTGTGCAAATATAATATATTCACAATAAAAGTGTTGTATTGTTATGACCTGAGCTGCTCCATTTTTATTCTGTCACATCTGGCCAGTTGCTTTGACTCCACTGGGAGAGACCAAAATATATCATCCTTCCTGCGGGAAGAGACGACAGCTGAAAAAGGGAGTAACATCTGCATGTCTGTTTGACTGTGTCTGTGTGTGTCTAATATAACAATATCATAACTTTATATAGCACCTTTTAAAAACGAGTTTTACAAAGTGCTTTGACAGACAAAGCAAAGACAGTACAGTACAAAGCAAAGGCATGCAGCACAGAGAGCAGTAACAAGGCTGACATTAACAAGACAACAGCAGAAGAAAAATTAAAAGACACTAAACCATCACATGAAAGCAAGTCTGAAGAAATGAGTTTTAAGAAGTGAGAAGCAAGCCTTGTTTCCACATGCAGGTCGTTCCAAAGCCGAAGGGCCCTGATGGTAAAAACATGGTCACCTTTAGATTTCAGCCTCGACTTTGGAACAACCAAAAGAGCCTCACCTGAGGATCTAAGGGTGCAGACGAGCTCTTACATAGTCAACATTTGTTATACAGCTTGGAGCCAAATGCAGACGTGCCTTAAAAGTGATCAGTAAAATCTTAAAATTGTTTCTAAAATGAACAGGGACATTGGGCCAGATGAAAGAACATGTTCGTTTTAGTTTTTTTTAATCTGTCATACTTTTTTCGCGAGGTGGAATTTATGAGTGTGCCACGTGGGATTCATCAACACTCGTATCACCAGGAAACAGTTGTAAATGATATTCGTAAACATGATGAATCCCACCTTTCACTCGTAGCCTCACAGAGGTACCAGGACACCCCACATGTCTGTGGGACGGAGGGCTGTGAGAACATAGGGTCTAAATTTGAATAATCTCTTAGAAATGTGGGAACATAGGACTAAAACTAACTTAGATCGCCAATATTTCAATTAAATGAATAAAAGTTATTAATAAATAGTCAGTTTGCATTGTGGAAAAAGTAACTGTGGACAAGTCGCTACATAGCTTGTAAGCTTTCATTAATCATAGTTTCAATTGTCAATTTAAATGACTGATATATCTACCTAAATAGTTAAATAGCCTAAAACCTTCTATTAAATAGCATAATAGCATGGTAATGTCATCATGATTACGGATTCAGAAGTGCAATTTAATGAACGGGACATAATCCATTCATCAGGGTGTGAACTACAGGTGAACCAGGGGAGCGGATGTCAATAAGACATGAGCAAGAAACAAGAACGAGAAAATTGGTGAATGCGGCAAGTCCTCGTAAATCACTCGTACACATGATTTAAAAACAAATCTGTGCGTACGAGTGTTTCTTGCATTTGGCCCATTGTCTATTAAAACTGGTAAGAATAGCTGCTGTGTTTCGAAGTAGTTGTAGTAGTAGACTTCTGTATAATGCCAGTAAAACCAATCAAGTGCAGTGTCCTTGATGCCCACCCAGGTCTTAAGATGGTCAACTAAATAGTGTGGTCTACTATGTCAAAAGCTAGCCTGGGTATACCCATGCTCTCATTCGAGCAAGATTCTACTTCGCTCTGAAAATTAGCATGTGGCCACCAAGACAAAATGTTCGCCTGAGATAGGGAACCAATCACAGAACGGGGAGGCGGGCTCAAGGCGATGATGACTGTAGAGCGACTCTGTTTACATCCAGCATGGCGGCCACGGAGGTGCAGCAACCGTTCGAAGCAGCAGTAGATTGTGTGCTAAATAAATTGGAAGGCAAGTTCACTTTGAAAATAGAACAAAAACTTGCGCTACATGATTTCCTTCATAAAAAGGATGTGTTCATGCTGCTCTCTACAGGCTTTGGCAAAAGCCTTATATACGTCATTGTGTATCATTGATATGATTGGCTCTAAATTTGTCCAGTAGCGTACAGAAGCATTTGACATTCGTTGATCCCGCCTCAAATATGAGGAAATGAAGTCATCAGCCACCACCACCAGTGTCTGGACTCCAGAGGGGGTCTATCATGCTGATGCTCAGGACTTACATCCTTCGATTCAAAAATTCTCCCTGCAGAATCCAAGCGCCAAAGACTTTGACAATACCTAATCATTAATATCATCTGCATAATAAACATCATTTTACTTCATCTCTGGTCTCTCCTGATCGACCTGTACAGTTAAAATGGCCATAGAGGAGCTGATTGGTCTTATTAAAAAATAAATCTGTGATCTAGTTATTTCCTGTTTGCTGAGTTCCTCCTCCTTCATCCTGAGTACAAACACACACAAGCATTTTAACATCACTCTCTGACTCAGAAGAACAACAGAAGCTCCCTCCAAATGGAAAGCTTCACTGTAAGTATAATGACACACAGCAAAGTGTGTCCCAGTGGCTTCTGACTGAGAAATCATCCCTGTGTTTCTAATTTTGTGATGCCTCTGGCAACATTACTGACACAGACATCTCTGCCATCTCCTGCCGGGAGATGCAGTGGAAAGCCAGATGCTAACACCAGTGTTAAAGTGCTGTACGAATGTGTGCTTTACTTTATGGTGTTTGTGTTTATCTGATGGTAATCTAAGAACCAATATAGCCATGGTTTGGAGTTTGTTTTTCTTGGAAATGTGTCAAACTGGGAGGTCTTCATATGTTTGCTATAGTGATAACCTAGAAGGGAGGTTGTAATGGGACACTCTAGTAAATGGGAACAAGGTCTTACCTTTTAACATGCCTGGCTTAAGAAGTTAGAGACGCAGGAAAAAAAATCTTCTTCCTTTTCCTTCATTAAATAGATGACAGTCAAAAGTGATTGGAGACATGGTTGGAGAGTAAGAGGGGCTGACATGCAATAAAGGTTGCATGCCAGAATAGTAGTGGAATCAGCATGTGTCTTAGACTGCTGGAAAAATACAAAACAAGTCCATATTTTGACGATGTTATTTGTTTAGAAAAGAAAAGAAGACGAACATTGAAACCATTTCCTAATCTGTCAGTAATTAGCATCCTTTTTCTTTTATTTTCTTCTTTTTTGTGGCAGAGCTATTTTCTGGTTTAATCTACCCTATTTGTAGGACTGCAAATGCTTGCACATGCAGATTTACAATTTAATGGATGGTTGTAATGCACATTTTGTGTACATTCACCTTTGTTTTAAAGGACCAGTGGGATCGTTGCATCTAGTGGTACAGATAGCACCAAATTGAATACCCTTTCCCTCCTTTTCTAAGCATGTAGGAGAACCTATAGTGGCTGCTAAAAACATGAAAGGCCCTGTGTGTGGTTTGTCCATTCTGGGCTACTGTAGAAATACGGTGTGGCACCATGGTGAGCTTCATGGATAAGGACTACCTCCCTATGTAGATATAAATGGCTCATTCTTAGGTAACAAACATTTCTAGATGATTATACTCTAAATACAATGCACTTATGAATATTATCTACCATTACTGCCAAGTCTGTTTGGCTAGATGCCACTAAGTTCTCCAATCTTCACCTTTAACATTCAAATAAATGCCTTTAGATAATTAGGCTAAACTGCATTTGTTTAAAATATGTCTGATCAGGACATCCTTTCTGAATTGTTATTTTCAATAAAGATGTTGAGGCAGTATTGTTCTGATTTAAAATACAACAATGGCTCATATAATAGAGGCATTTCCTTTGAGGGATGGGTAATAGTTTTCTTTTACTGTTCTTTTTTTAAATACTTTTAAAACACACCTTTTCTATTTGCTCAATCCAATACACACATTTCTACAGGGAATGTGTAAACTTAACTGAGGGAGAGCATGTTATCCAATCTAAAGCCTTCAAAGCTGAAACTGCATGACTCTAGTGACTTTTTGGGTTTGTTCCACTAATTGCAGGAAGTGACACATGGGACTGATGCTGCATCAACAACATGACCCGTGACTGTCTCGGCAAGGATCAGCTTATCTTTAGTAAACTCCACTGAAGTTCATTAACATTATTTTGATAGTAATATAACACCCATTTGCGTAGGCTTTTGCCACCTTATTGCTATTTTTGGTATAGTATTACAACTCAACACTAAATTTAGCCTCCATGCTCTCAGCAGCCTCTGGTTCATGACACCTCAGGGGCAATCAACCCACGTCTGAATAAACTTCCCTGAATCTGGTAAATGCGATGTGGTTTACATTAGCTGCAACATTTTTAATTGGCTCTATTTGGGGATTTTTTTTTGCGATAATGAAAAAAAAAGTGTACACTTCCTGTAAGCAGCAGCAGCAGAGAGGTCACAGTTTTTCCGTCACTATAAAACACACAAGGGCAGGGTCGTCAGGGTCACTAGTTCTGTAGTGTAGCTCTGACATCCCGTAAAAAGTCTAAACCGATCCCATTGAAGTCTTCCAGTACTCTCAGCAGCTGCTGCCTAACTGAGTGCTTCATACAGCTACTGCGTACTAACCTTTATGAGACTCAGTGTTCGTCCCTAGATTTGGATCAAACAGTATTTGTAGATAAATCACTTTGTTTTCCTAACCATTATACAACTGCAAATGGGTTTTGGTCGCCACAAAAGGAAAATACAGACAGCGTCAAATAAGTTGTTAATCACAGAAAGGGATATTAAAAAGGCTTCAAATATTTTCCTGTGATTGTTCACATTTTTGGCACTTGTTCTTACAAACCTCCACCCAATCTGGCAACAACATAGGTAAAAGAAAACCTTAAAATATATTTGCAAAACAGTGAGAGAAAACTGCAGGTTTGAGACAATACCAAAAACACACACTTGGCAAAGATTATCAGGAAATACCACAGGTTTTTATTCCAAACCCATAAACATGACCACACACTTGTCTGTTCCCATTGGTCTCTCTCTCTCTCTCTCTCTCTTCTTCTCCTCACAGTTTGCAGGCATGTTATGCATGCTCATTGTGATTGGCAGGCATAACACTGGAAACCTCTGTCCAGGTGAATCGTCTCAACGGGACACATTCCATTCCAGCAAAGATTGGCCTTGATTTGTGGATTTTCTCTGTGTTTAGAGTGGGGCCTAACATACATTAACTGGTAACATGAGGTGTTATATTTTAAGGGGCACACACATTCTCTGAGATTAAAGAGTCCCTTTATTAAAACTTTTTTTTTTGGATGTGACGTTAAAACTACAAGGTGCTTTATGCAGAGAAAGTAGAGCAGCCTGGGGAAATAACTTTTAATAGGGCATACTTTAAAAAGGGTTGATAAGTATAGTTTGGTTGATAGTTTGTAACTCATCAATTAATACCTTTCAGATCAGTAATAGTTCATTAATTAAAAAAGATTCATTGTGAAAAGTATTTTTGGCTAGCATACTGTACTCTCAAGTATTTCTTCTTTTAGCAACCTTTTATCTAGCCAACTGAGGACTGAAAGACTGAAGAGTTTGACCACTTACCTTCTGGAAAAGGTCTGCTGCAAAGTCCAATAACTCATTAAAATGAACTGCATATCTATTAAAAAGTGAGTGCTTCTTCAAACAGGGGTCACACATTTCTAATAAATCGAGAAGAGATTTTTGACGACCTGGCAACTCAAACATTGCTCTAACCAATAGCTGATTACTGATTTATAATGTATGAAATGATGCATTAACATTAATAAAGATATGAATCACAACTTACATATTCTGACACAAAACATGTTTCATGTTTGTTTTTGTTTTTTGATGACTCACATAGTTTGCTTACATGTATGGTTACAAGATGAACAAAATAACCCATGAGAAAATTAGACACAGGCTACATTGATAAAAACAGATATACAACAGATTGAAAGTAAAAAAAATAGTCCCCTGGTTTGTGTTACAGACAATTTGGTAAGAGTTGTCCCAATAACAACTTTGCTGTGTAGGCCCTAAGAGGGGTGGAGAAGTAAAACTTTAGCAGCTGGCTCCTAAAGACCTCATAGAACATGTCTGCATGTATGTATGTTTGTTTTTGTGTGTGGTCATGCTTCAAGTTACCTGCGTGCGTGTCTGGCAAATCACTCAGGTGGGCTCTGAAGACCTAGGCTTCATGCTGCATCGCCTGCTGTGCCATGTTCACCATCAGCACGTTAATTACACGTATGAGGTCTGACACAGACACATGTGGGATGAAATGTACCTGCCGCCCCAGAGCAGCTTACCCTTCTGTTCTTTAATTTTACCGACTACCTTCCCTCCCCTGTGTGTCTCCAGTTCTGTGTGAGTCATGCGGGGGTAAATTAGCAGTGAGCAGTAGACAAGACAAGCTGACTGTTAGCAGATGTCCAAGAAATGAGGATACACAGGTTTAGGCACTGTTTTAAGACCTGTTCTCCTCTTTCCCCTTATCCTCAGGCTGTGTTTGGTTTGCTATCTTGGCTCTATGTTGTGACTATGCAGTAGTTATTCCTTTGTAGTGATAGATGCTTAGATTTTTACAAGGCGTTTAACAAGTTTTGGGTTTTAGGTGAATTTCAAGTAATTTACAAATAAATTACAAAAAAGACCTTATTAATCCATAGGGACATGCTAGGCTACGTGAGTAAGGTTGTCTCACAAATAAACAATTTTAGCTGAAAGCAAAACAACTACCATTTGTCTTTCCTTTACAACATGCTGTAGCTTATGTGTGTAAACATGACCTATTTGTGTGCATTTTCTAGTATTTTCCAGTTCCTGAGTAATTGACATATACCGTCAAAGGACCGTCACAATGGTGTGCGTGTGAGATGTTGATGAGTTTGTGCAACACACTTCATGTGTACCATGCTAAAGGATGTGTAATTTAAACAGTTATGGTTTGTGTGGATATACAAACTCACCAGGCCATTTTGTCCATGAATTGTTCTAAGTTTCTGCCTCAAGCTTTCACATCAACACCCATAAACACAAGAGGGGGGACAGACAAAAGGCTGAAAAGGGACTGCGTATTGTGAAGGAACTGTTGATGAGGACTGGTGAGGCAGTTAATTTGTCTCAACATAAGAATTATGCAATGTTTTCTTGTGAGTTTTACGCACAAAAGCGTCATCAGTCAAAAGTAAAGAATCACAGGTAATAACAAAGACTCATAAATCAGAGAAGAATGATTAATGAAACATTGCTCCATACTTCCTGTGATCGATGAAGTAAGTTTTAATATGGCTGACGATGACAAAAAAAAGGGTTGTGTGCTGAGAGAGTGAATTATCTGAGAGAAAAATCAATAACATATTGAACAGTTTATATCTGCAAACATCTCTGATCCTCTTTAAACCTATTTTTGGGCAGTGTGTTGGTGACTCAGTCTGCTAATGTGCATGATAATTAACTGCTATGTTAAAACTCCAGTTTTGCATCAGTGTCTGCTGCTGCCTACTCTCCAGCTTTTTTTCACTGGCGCCATCAGTAAGATCAAATGGCAATGTGAGTTGAGGGCAGACCACAAGGCTACAAATGAACAATATTCTGGTTTTACACACGTTTTATCCCAACAGCTGTGTTTTGAAACTGTTTGTACAGACAGATTGTGTGTGTGTGTGTGTGTAGTTTATTTGTGTTACCCGTAACTGTCAGCATATCTCAATTACGAGCAGTGACTACAGTCGCATGTCCTGACAACAGGAAGTGTGTGTTTGTTTAAAGGAGGATCTCTTGACACATGTATCTGTGTTTACAGCGTCTAGGTCTACCACTGTCATCACTAACCACCACCCCCAAACACACACACAGACACACACAGACACACACACACACACAAGACGTCTTTCCTTTCTCATTAGAGTGACATACCTAAGCCACCTCTTCTCCACACACTTCCTGAATTTGAGTCTCTTTCCACTTTTCTTATCTCTTTCTGTCTCCCGCAAACTGTCACACTGTCTTTCCCCTCTTCCTGTCATCCATATCGCTCCCTTCTTTTCCATTTTCCCATTTTCCATTTCACTCCATCTTTTGTACATAAGGTCATATAGCTGAAATCTGGAAGAGAAGCTGGAGCAATTAGAGGTCACAATGAGGTCCAACCAATTTGCTGCAGATGAGATACACACACACACACACACACACACACCCACACACACACACACACACACACAGAGAGAGAGAAAGAGAAATAACTGTATACAACACAACTCACACAATGCACACAAAACTTCCAAACAAATCTGCAGGAAGTCTATTAATACACCACACACTCCACAAATATGCACACAAATAGAACAGCTTTCACTACACTGGTCTGTGATCTTGTATTGTATTGTACCTCCCTGCTACAGTAAATCCATTTTTCACAATTCTTTTTCATTTTAAACTTCTTCATTCTCCATATCATCTCCATCTCTGGCTGAACTTCCTCCCTCCATTACCAGCTGCATGAAGATATAAGTTTCTGGCAATAACCAGCCACAGATGTGAGGAGTCTTGAATGGTGACGGAACTCATATGTGTGAGTGGTGGGCTACTGGGTCTCTCTAATTTCCATCTTCGAGCAGAAGCCGTGGCTCACAGACGCAGTGGAAACACCCACTGGATTCCTGCTAGCAGAGTCAGTAATGAGATTGTGGTGATGAGGGGTTTTTGTTTCGAGCTCAAACTGGTGAAGGTTATTCAGTCATCTGCTGCTCGTTATATGTTCCTGTTTGTGAGTATGCATGTGTGCGCATGTGAGGAGAAAGACAGAAGAAAAGGACGTCAATGCATGTTTACTCATGTGAAACAGTGGTTGCGTTGTATGCATACTTGTATGTATGAAGGTATAAAAAGAGAAAGAAAAGAGAGAAACAGAAAGACTTGTGCAGCGATCCAGTGAAAGTATCTGACTCATGGCTGATTGTTTATTATTGTGATGACTCTGTGGTCCCGTCAGGAAGCCGCAAGAGCATTACTCACTGAACCAGAGAGAAGATAGAGATGGAGTCTATCTCCTCCTACATATTTATCTATCTATTGGACAGCTTTTTATTGGGCCTATCCTGTGAGTTTTAAGAAAATACTGGGAATCCCCGCGATGCAGTAACTCTCAATGTGTGCTGTAATAACAAATGTGATTTCTATTTACTGTGTACTCATCGGACTGCTACAGGACGACTAGAAGCGTCGATCTGTAACAGCATCATCAGAGAGATCTTTGGAGAAAATGCTAAGGCCAGTTAAGTGACACATCTCCTATCTCATGCTGTCATCGCTGGAAATAGAGATGACAAAGAAAAGATGGATTGGGATGTCTTATCCTCATCCACCCCCCACCAGTAACTTCACTTCTTATCTCACACAGGGGGGAAGAAGGAAAGTAGGATAAACAACCCCCCCACCACCACCCGACTGAGTTTCCCGTGACAAGTGCCAATATCTGTTTCTGTCTCAATTTGCACACTGTGCTGCTTGGTGATTTTAGGGGGAGAAAAATACAAGGATGACTGAATGTGTAATGGAGAGGGGGTGGACACATAACATTCATCTGAACCAATATATTTATAGTATGTCTCTATCAGAAGTTCATTTATGGTACCCTAATTGTATATTATCTCCTGTAATATTTATTTATTGAGATCAATTTTTCTTCCCTCACCAATTACTTGCCTTAAGTGGATTTTGCATAGTTCTGAGTGTAGAGATGCTTTATATGTTAATACACTGAATCTCAGCTCTTATTTTATTTGTATAGCATGTTGTTGTAGGTTTTGCACATACAGATGGGATATCCCACACTTCTGCTATCTGGGATGACACAGAAGTGGGGATAACAAAGTCTAACAAGGCAAAGACAAATAAAGACAAAAGGGGAAAAAGCGAGTTCCTTATAAATAAAAATAAATAGAAACGTATTTAATGAGGTGAACAAACAACAGGCAGCATAACACACACACACACACACACACACATATACAATGACACAAAGATCAAATTCTGATAAAATGGTAACATTCTGGCCAATTAAGCACACCACTGAAACTAGAAGTGGGGTGAGGAGAGAGAGAGAGAGAGAGAGAGAGAGAGAGAGAGAGAGATTAAGTCATACACACGCACCGAAAGAAGGGGACGGAGGGAGGGAGGGAGGCGAGGAAGTACTTAGAGAGGAGCCGCATCATCTGTGCAGTGGTGGAAGCAACATCTCCTGGTTGCAGTCCGACAGCGAGGCAAACAGCATTTTCCCGATTTATCTCTGAAACTGTTACTCAGTGACGCGGCGATGTGGATTTACAATATCGTTTTCGTACTCTTCGTCATTTCTTGTTCTGGTAAGTTTGGCGTACAAAAAAAAAAAAAAAAAAAAAAGTATTTACAACTGCTTGCTTTTCCTCCCTGTCGTGTGCCACTGGGTTGGAGCTGGTGTGACTCTTACTATGAAGCATTGCTTTGGGCTCCGTGCAAAACAGACTGCCAAACATGAGTTAAGAGTGGCTTTACTGAGCTGACTTTCTAAGCTCCTGTTGCATGCAATATTCCGACAGTGTCCTTGGAGACTATACAATTAGCCATAACACTGTGAAGTTTACTTATTGTGACAGCATATTTGCACTCTTAAAATAAACCATGAAATCAGCCTATATATTTCACAGTTGATTAGAGTAGTTTAAGTGTTTCTTAGCGTCAGAGCAAATGAGAACATCTCTTTAATTGGTCATCTCTACAGTGGAAAATTATGCTTTTGATAAGAACCACACAAGTGAGGGTCTAGCAGGGGTTATTTAATCTGAACTCTTGCTGTAGTATCGTTGCAACGTCTCCATGCCAGAGCGCAGTACTACGCCGCACAGGGACGCATTAATACGTACAGCCTGATCACCAGATAAATACATTCTGTGATAAAGGGATTAGATAAAGCTAACCGACTGTCGCCTAGAACGATGCCATATTTAAATCAAATTAGTGATTCAGTCATCCCGGAGTCCTAACAGAGTGGGATTTCGCGGCTCATTGCTCCCAGGCACTCAGGCAGAGAAACTGCCTGGCTGGTGGACCCAAGTTGAGGATGCCTCTGGTGCTCTGCGATCCTCAGGTTGCTCACTGCATCACTAAACACTAAACTGCTGATTCTGAAACACCAGCTCTGTGATCTATCTGTTCTTAACATCATAATTCAAGGAGCTCTTCCTGCATCATGCCAAAAGAAACGCCACATGTCTGTCCTAAAGGCTCTTGAATTTAGAGTACATGCAAGAAGAGAGCTGGGAGTGAGGAAGCATGCGTTTCCTCTCTAAATGTAAATGTCTAACAAGCTCTCTAAAATTTAAAGAGATACAGAGAACCTGAGGGGCAATATACAGACCCTGTGCTGACTCCCCTCACTGTGTGTGTGTGTGTGTGTGTGTGTGTGTGTGTGTGTGTGTGTGCGTGTGTGAGTCAGCCTTGTTTTGTTTTCATTGGAGGCAGTGATAAATGACTGTGCATCCTTATTAGGTCCTGTATATTAATAACAGTTAAAGTAGACTAATTCACACATTGTAATGCTGTTGCCTGGGTGTCCTCAAACTGGGTTTATTAGTAGATTATCCACCTCTTAGACCACAGATGAGACCACAGTTTTACTAGTGTGTCCATGTGCCTGTTTATTATTGAAATAATGGATAGTGTAGAAAGAAAATATTAATAATGATAACAATAGGCTGGTAACCCTTTCATAGCACTTTACAAGTAAAGTGTGATCAAATGTGTCTTATATTAAAGGAAAGTAATACAGATAATGGATAAAATAGGATGAAAATAAATCATACAAGCAGACTTACCTGTTGTAATGATAAAGCTAATTCGGCAGAGTAACTCTGCACAACAAAATATTTGGGGTTGGGCCCTTACAAAAAGTTGTTTCCGGCCTAATGTGGCCTCAAGCAACACATATCATATAATTTACAATAGCTGTGGATGATTGTCAGCTAATAATCTAAATTTTAATTATGAACATGTCATGTGATTGTATCAGAGGGACGAAGAAATGCGCTCCAGGACTACCAGAAGACTGATGGCGTACGACTGCTTGTTGTGGCTCCCGACTCTACCCACCTGACCAAAAGCAGAAAGCTGAGCATGGCTAAATGTGCCAAAGCTTGCAGCCGCAACAAAAGATTACCCTTTACATGCAGGTAAGTCTTATGCTCTTATAAGATGTATCTTTCAGCTGCACAAGTAACTCTTCAACAATATGGATGGCACATACACAGTGTATGAAATGGTGGTTCTTCAAGTTCTGTAATCATTAATTATGTTTTTCGCAGCAATTGTTGCCTTTCAGGTTTAGCAGGCCTCTGTAACAGCTCTGCATACTCACGTAACCACAGTGTGAATTGTCCTGGGACGCCCTTTGTTGTAAGAAAAGAAAAGTGATCATTATGTACTTCAATTTTCCTTCTTTCTCTCTGTCTCCTTTCCTTTCCTTCTTATTCTCCAGAGCATTTCTGTATGATCATAAAAACAGGAAATGCCAGTGGCTGTCATTCGACAGGATCTCGCCAGGAACTCAGATGCAGCAAGACTTCAACTACCAACTCTATCAAAAGAAAGGTGCCCTCGACTGTTCTACCTTTTCTCTCTACCAGCTAAATTGGTGTCTCTCACTGTCACCATCTCTCCATCAGAAAAAAAGAAACTGTCTCATTTCCGATCAGTAACAAAACTTAAGTGCAATCTTGTTGCAACAGAGCACGTAGAATAAATGTATGACTTCATAAATACCCTTTTATGAAGAGGGATTTTAGCTTATTTTTTACATAATGTCGTCCCTCAAGAGACAGACAAGGAAGGGCAAGGACCAATGTCGTGTTTATTGTGTTGCAGCACATTATGGTTCATTTTCTGTCATTACGCAGTGTTTGTGTAAACGATGGAAACCCTTTTACCCTCACCCCCCCCTCCAACTTGACTTTGACTGCCCACAACAGCAAACATGCAAGCTGTGTAGCCTATTTTACTGGATCCAAATGTTTTGCAGAAGATTGGGAAAACAGATTTGGCTTTTGGCATTGTCATGTCCTTGTTGAGCTCAGCATTATGACTGAACATCTCCTTCTGTCTGTTTTCTTCATCATCCATACTGGCTCTGTATACACAACACTGTGCTCAAGTCGTTGGCTCACCTAGTTACTTTTTTTTACATTTTTTTTACTGTCTCCTCATTCTCTCTCTCTCTGCTGTTCTTTCAGACTATGTCAGAGAGTGCATCGTGGGTACAGGTCAGAGCTACAGGGGGCGGAGGTCAGTGACAGTGAGTGGGATCCTGTGCCAAGCCTGGGCCTCTCCTATTCCTCATGAGCACAAGTAAGAGTTGGATGGTCTTTTCAACACAATGTCAAACAAAATCATGTTAAAGCTGCTTCTTACTGTTAGCGTTGGCCTGTTAGTGATGCAATTAGCAAGTAGCTAGAGGCTATTCTGTATGTGTGTGTCTGTGTATATAAGTATGATATATTAGAGGTTGATTAGGCTCCTGGGAGCAGCCATTCATCACAACTGACCTTTTTGTAACGTTTTACAGAGTCACACATCATTTCCTCCAGTGACTCTACTGTTTATCTAGGTGTGTGTGCGCGCATCTGTGCTTGTATGTGTGTGTTTTAGTGGGATTACGATCATATCTAATATGCAGCTTTTGGTTAAGCTCTAGGTACATTCCTAGATAAAGCACTTTTTTTCAATATGCAAGCATACTTTCTGATGCAGCATAGCTCCCAATAGAAAAAAGAGCCAATTAAGTGATGTGTACAAACAAAAGACAAACAAAATATGCTAGTAAAGCATTGTGTCTCTGCAGGATTATAAAAGTTAAATTAGCACTGATCTTCAGTAATCGCCTGGTAAGCAGCAATATAACAAGTGCATTTATCCTCTACAACAACGGTACTAATTATTTGGTCTCACATTCAGTCTACTGTTGATTTATCTTAAGTGATAAAAATCACCATTATGGCTCCTAAACGTGACAATATGACACAAGCAATGGGAAAACTCATGATATGGTGCCTAAAACTATTCAAATTAAAGTTAAAGAAAATAGATTACAAAAAAAAGACTCAGTGCTAAGCTGGCTTGCAGTACAATATTTTATGTCAAGTTAGGACAATGTAGGGAAAACTGAAGAGGACTAAGGAGACAATACCAGTAGAATGACAAAGTTTTATCATGTGTTGGATATTAATAACCATCAGAGAACCACATGGCACATACACCTCATCTTAGACCTTAAACCTCATGCTACCTCCTTCCCTTTCCACTCTCCTCTTCTCAGAAGACTTAAATTACTTTGATAGGCTTTGTAGTGAGTTGTTGCTGCAGCAGACTAATCAAAGAGGGCAGTGTACATTTGTACCTCCAGTGAACCTGCTTCATCAGACTGCTATAAATGGACAAATTACATTTTTATCAGTGAAAGGTTTCTTCTCTTTTTTGATTGATCAGTAAAGGCCTTCTCATTTCTGTACCTGTCATTACCCACCTCACCGAAAGTACACCTCAGAACTTTATCTTTTCATCATGATGTGGAAAAACACAGTTTGAGTCAAAGACTACACTGTTGTCCATCACCACAACTGAGGCCACAGCCATGTGTGTGCCTGATGTAGAAAATATGAGTCATTTGTCAACGTGTTTACACAAAATTCAGAAATGGCCTCATGGAAAACTAACAGTGCTTCTGCATATTGTTTTTAAAATAGTGTTTTCTCCTGCGGTTAAACGTTATGCCATCAACAGTTCAGCCCTTCAGCGTCTCCATTAATTACTTTTAATTTGGTGACTTCCATGGTAATGTACAAAGTTAGGTTTCAGCCCACAGACAGAAGTGAAAGCTGTCTCATTAATGATTAGATGATTTGTCATACTGATACTCATAAAAAAGACAACAGATGATGGCCTTGGGTGTTTCTCTAAAGAAAGTTGCTCTGCATGGCAGCTAAAATATTTGGCAACCAGCCTTGGTGTAGACGTGTGTTTGTATAACTGCAGCTCTCCTTCTGACAGATTCATGTCTAAGAGATTCAGGAAGAAGGATCTGAGAGAAAACTACTGTCGCAACCCTGACAACTCCACTGTCGGACCGTGGTGCTTCACGACTGACCCCCGACCCCACCTCAGACACCAGGAGTGTGGCATACCGCAGTGTTCACAGGGTAGGCTACACACACAGACACACAGACACACACACACACACACACACACACACACACACACACACACACACACACACACTACACACACTATGCCTTTATGTATTTGGGCAGACAATCTTATAATAATGTCCACTCTACATTGCAAATTGCTTCACCAATTGAAGCTTGATAGTCTGAAATGAGGTGCAGCAAATTACGCAATCATATAGTGCCTTGGACTAAGCAACGCTGGCTCTAACTCCTCTACATCTGTGTTTGTGTATAAGTGTGGGTGCACAGGTTTTCTTTATTTGCTGAGGCCAGCTGCAGGCATTTCCAGGTGTGTGGTTCAATTTATGCTGTCATCTCTCATTCTATCAAGTTCAGCTTTTGCAGATGGTTTGGACCTAAAGAGGCTGATGTTGGAATGTTAGAGGAGATTAATCCTCCTGTCCTCTCCTATAGATAAATTGTTGTCTAACCCTGTAGCAGACATAGAGGGAAACCATTAAGTTCGAGTAATGGGTCTGCATGAATAAAACTTATACTGATATTTATCCGGTTGTGATGAGAGGAAAGCACTTTCCCACTGGCATCTCAGCCTCTATGTTATATCACACAATATTACTGTCAAGCACTGATGTCTCCCTGAAGAAGGGGATGATAATGACCTCTGTTATCTAATCCCAGGGGATTCATGCTGTCAGAGGGGTTGTTTCCTCTGCATGTATGACACTGGCTCACATTAATGAGGAACCAGGCTGTGGTTCGATAAGACAGGATAGGAATCCGTCTTGCTCTCCAGCTAACATATGGTGTCTCGCTGGGTTATCACAAGTTCTACAACTGAGATAATGACTTTTTATTTTGATAAAAAGCCGGCACTCATTCAGAAGAAAATGACTGGAAGGGTTTCTCCAGAAATCAGTTGGTTTTAATAGGAAACATACAAACAGACACACACGCATGGCGTGCACAAGCACACACATACAGCCAGTGGTATAAAATGTGCTCTGTCATGACAGCAGTGAGCTGGATAAACATCTGTTTCTAATCTGCATGCTCTCTGTTGTTTACACTAGACAGTGTGGGCTACTCACCATGCAACAAATG
Organism: Scomber japonicus; assembly: GCF_027409825.1. Classification (NCBI taxonomy): domain Eukaryota; kingdom Metazoa; phylum Chordata; class Actinopteri; order Scombriformes; family Scombridae; genus Scomber; species Scomber japonicus. Next base: position 19,617,055 of record NC_070582.1, read on the forward strand.
GTGCCTTCTCGACATCAAAGAGATCTTCTCCTTCATTAGCCTTACACATAATATATGATTTTATACATTAAGTGTGTGTGTGTGTGTGTGTCCATAATTTCAGAACTGAATTAAAAATCTATTCAGAATTTATGAGTGGCTTTAGAACAAAATGTTGCATAACCATTTTCGGGCAAAAAATCATGACCTCAAATGTATTTATTTTTATTAGATGATCCACTTTGTTCATGTTCTTTTGATGTGTCCGATAATGTATATACTTTTAAAAGTATCATAATTTATATGAAAGTATTTTTTATATTAATTTCACTTAAGATTTTTCAGTAGATGTGCGTCATAATGAAAGTCAACCCCTTACGTTGCAAAGTGTCAACAGAGGTCTACTCTTTCTCTGAGTTGTTTTCTCTGTGTGTTTTTTGCATGTGTGTGTCATTGCTGTACAGTTGAGTGTATGAACTGTAATGGAGAAGATTACAGAGGACCCATGGACCACACAGAGAGTGGGAGGGAATGCCAGCGCTGGGACCTTGATGAACCACACAAACACCTGTACCATCCCAAGAGGTATAACACACACATCCAATTATGCATGCACACATGGATATAAATAAAGTAATAGCAAGAAGTATGAAAACACTTTATGGAATGATAAGTTCATACAATCATTTCATGAGTTTACGGTGCACAGAGTCTGGAGATGAAGTGATTTGGAGTAAGCCAGCATGCCTTTCCCTGAAGGAATGTTATCAGAATTCTGTGTGTAATTATGTGTTTTTAGCAGTGATTTGCTGGGAAAACTCTTCATTCTGACCAATTTTGTCCAAATTCCTTTAAACTCTCAGCAGATTATAAAACAGACTTGTGTCCAACCGTGAGATAGGCTTACACCTATTTTAGTGAGACCATATATTTTACTCTGTATTTAAGTATTCCTTACATGTTCTCTGTTTGTGTGTGCACATGCTGGCAGTGTGTCTGTGTATCAAGTGAGTGTTCCAGTTAGATGGCAGGTGGCCTGGATTAGTTTGGACTCGTTAACACATCCTTAATCATCCCAGTGTTTGTGTATAGGAGGTCCCAGACTGCTCATAGCACTAATATAATGAGAGGGTCCCACAACCTTATACTGTACGCCTGGAGGGTGGAGGGACGTGGGATTTTGGGATGACATATTACAGAACACCTGTAGTGGTGCAGCCTATTATCTTCATTACTCCCCTGAGCTCTGAACAGATTCACAGATGGAGTCTTTGCAGCAGTCCACTCATTAATACTTCAGTTCTGTGCAACAGTGAATTGTCTATCCGTTTATTTTCAGAGGGAAAATAGAGATATCATTCTCTTTTAGGGTACCTCTGGGCTTAAAAAAATGGGTCAATTTGTGTTTTGTGCAACCTAAAGTCAGAGAAATATCCCATCACAATACATGTGAGATAAAAGTGTGCTATGCTTTCCACTCTTATGGTATATACGTTGTGTTTCTATCCTAAGCATGTTATAATGTATGTTTTGTATTAGGTATCCTGACAAGGGACTGGATGATAACTACTGTCGGAATCCAGACGGACGCCACAGAGCCTGGTGCTTTACCACAGACCCAAATACACCCTGGGAATACTGCAACATCAAAGTCTGTGGTAAGAATACATGTTTGTTTGCGTATGTTTTAGCATTTGTTGTGCATTTTCAGTGGAAATATGTGTATGTTTGTACATGAAGTGTGACTGAATGCATCAGAATTTACAACTTCCTGCACCTTTCATTTTGCCACTCCTCTCTGTCTCATTGGCTGGCATTATGGAATACACACATACGCACGTGCACACACACAGTTCCCCTCTCAAGCTGGGCTCTCTGTTATGTCTTCTCTAATAGCCAGCATGTTTATTTTTGCCCTGCACCACTGGCCTGCTGTTTATTGTTCTATGCCAGCTCTAACGTGTGGTGGTCAAACTGTTGAGGGCTTGGTTACTGCTTCTCATTAACCTCCTGTTGCACATACAGACACAACACCAGGGTCACACACACTACAAGCAGATCGCTTACATTACACCTCATGCCAAGAATAAATGCTATGATTGATGTGTAAGAACTAGGTGTATGTGTTGTCTCATTTAGCTGCATGTTTAGTGTGTCTGCACACTTGTAATAAACCAGCAGATTCAGTATGCTCTTAAGATGACCCTGTAATCAGCAGTGAGTCACTGAGACAGCAACTGTGGTCCTCAAGAACATAAAACAGAGAGCTCCGTTCTCCTGCGTCTGTGACTGGCCTGTTTGCCTGCTAGAATCATCAGCAGTCCTGGCACCGTGTTTACTAGATGGCACTCCTCCATGTGGACCCTGTGATTCACTGTTCCCCCCTCCTGCTTTTTTTTCTCCTCTAAATTTGTCTCCCACCCCCTGCACTCGCTGTCTCTCTCTCTCTCTCTCTCTCTCTCTCTCTCTCTCTGTCTCTCTCTCTCTCTGATATGGGAGTTTGTTGGGAACAGACCAAGTTTACAACCCAGTTAGTCTTAATCAAAACAAGGCAGAGAGGAGAGAGCATGAACCAGAGACAAAGTGTTCTTTTGTCAATGCCTGGTCTTTTGTGTACTGTCACAACCAGTGCATATCTATTTTTAGACAGATTGCATGGGTAGACAATGTCTGTTTTAGAATTTTCAGCTTTATACATTGTTGCTTAAAACTATGATGTTCAGGCTAATGAACTTGTGTAATTTGGAGTAAGCTCCCTTTCTCTAAAGAAAATTGGAGCAGCTAAGATTTCCTGCCTTGTTTTTCCAATTTCTGCCATATTAGCCTCATTATACTGGTACTTGTAAACCCGCAGAGGGAGCTATTCTGTTCAAAGCAGGTGGCCAAGAGATTGAGGCTCTTTAACCATTCTTCACATCAAAATCATACTCACACTGAATATTTTCCCAGTGCTAAGTCATTTACTATTCCATATTGTTTACATATTATTGTGGTTTTTATATGCACTGCAACAGCTTGACTTTATTCAGATAAAAATCTAATTATTTATTTTAGTTACTCTTTTCTTTAACCCATACATTGGTAGCCAGATTTATTTGGGTGTAAATAGTGGCTTGACCAATTAATCAGTTCTGACAATTAGGAGATAAAATTATACATTGTGTGATCTACTGTACGCCTGGGAATGGGACCTCAACATCTCATGTATAAGCAGGAGAAAATACTTATAGAAACCAATTCGCAAACGTCAGGAAAATGGAAAAACAGTGCAGTGGGCTGTAAATGTCAGACTATTATTTTATAATCCAGCTCATCAAGATTTTTAGTGCAGTGCCATAGTTCATCTGAAGTTTGCCTCGCTCTTAAAAAAGTTCTCTCATCTTGGATTCTCACACACGCCCTTTCTCTCCATCCACCCTTTCAATCAGATATGGCTGTTTTCCATTTATTTGCTTTTGCTGTGCAAATTGCAGTTCAAATTAGCCAATTAGCCAAACTGTTTTTGATGGATATCCCTTTCTATTTCAGTACACTTATATGTGACAATTGGTGACAATGTGGAATTTGGGGGTTTCCTATAGTGACAGGACTGTAATCATAGACTACATGGTTTTAGTGTTTTGCCCTCCGCATAATATGTTCAATGTTTTTTACTCTATGAAGACTAAGTGATCTTTGAATGTTGAAGGAAATAAGTCAGTAAACAGCTATTTCATGCTCAAGGTTTTCTCAGTAGTATTTAATGTTGTACATTCTTTCACAGAAACACCTCAGAAACTAAATGTAGTGGAAACAACTGAGTGCTACCAAAGCAAAGGAGAAGGTTATAGGGGGACAGTAGATGTGACGCCTACTGGACTCATCTGCCAACGCTGGGACTCTCAGTATCCCCATAACCACACATTCATACCTCAAGCCTACCCCTGCAAGTGAGTCAGACACTCACATAAGACAGCCATCCACTCACTCACCCACCTGCACATATCACATATCTGTGCAGATTACAGGATAAGTTTATCTTTGTTTTCCAGGGATCTGAGAGAGAACTACTGCCGGAATCCAGATGGGCAAGAATTCCCCTGGTGCTTCACTACGGACCCAAGAGTCCGCACAATGCCCTGCACCAACATCCCTCAATGTGGCGCCCAAAACAAGCCTGTCAGTGGTGAGAGACTCAATTTTATTTGACACCCAACACAGTGAAGGAAGAGCTGCTTTTCTCTACTACCAAAGAAGAGAAATATTCAGCATTTTTTACATTTTGTAGACCTTAGAGTTCACACGAGACCCTGTAACCACACATCGTGGTTCATAACTATGTTTTCTACGTCCCTGTGGAGAAGTGTAGCTCTATAGGATTGTGGGAAGGACTGACCACCACGCCTAACATAAACGAACTCTGACAGCAGCTCAGGATTGTCAAGTCTCACTGGACAGTGAAAGATGGAAGGATTAGTGCTGGATGGGATTCTCCGTGGAGTAGCAAGAGATTTGGAAGTAAAAAATGTAGATCTATGACTGAATACACAAATCCAAATTCTTGGGAATATTTCTTTAGGATATGCGGCCTTGCTCTGGGATTATAAACCTCTTTCTGAGGTTGTGATGTGGGATATCCTTGAGGGTTGAAAACGCTTTCTATAGAAAAGTGCAGGGTGACATACAGCTTCAAAAACTTATTTATGACCAATGTTTTTTCTTGTGGATGACTTCTTTCTGTTCCCAGCCCTGCATATTCTAGAACCAATGTTGACCATGATAGCTCAGAAACTAAGGGTTGTTTTCATTTCTCATCTTATAATTTACCAGTCTTCAGTTTCTACATTATAGACTTTTGTTGAGGTGATGCTGTATTATAGATGCACAGCATACAGCATATAGTTATGTACTGTCTGTTGTATATGCTGTTTAATATGTGAAAGAAATAATTCCTCTATCCTTTTATTTTCTATTTTTTCTTTCTTCTTATCTTTTCTTTCTTAAATACAGACTGTTATGAAAGCTTTGGGGAGACATACCAAGGAGAGCAGTCAAGGACTAGATCAAACCTTCCTTGTGCTCCCTGGAGGGACCACAGCAACAGGTCAGCCCACTGGATCCCTGCTACTTTCTAACCTAATAACTTTCCCAAACTCCACTATAATGTACAAAACAGAACTGCACCATCAATAAACTGCAGACAAGTGATTCTGCTTAAAATAGAGAACAAGATGTCACATAGCTCTTCTACATGTGATCTGTCCAGTCTAACAATAATTCAAACTGTAGATGTTTTTTAGACCTTAATGGGATCAAAGTAAATCACCGATAAAAAACAGAAAACATGCAAATTATATGGGTGTCAACAAGGAAAAGATCACTTGAGAGATTATGACAGAGTGTGTCTGTGTGTTCAAGAACCATGTGTGCAAACCTGAGAAATGGTGGTTAGAACGGAGAGAAGCCCTGTTGACCTCTAGTTAAGTCTTACTGTTGTTAATGGATAAAGTCAGGCCTCCTGTTTCTCAGAGGAGAAACGACTCCTGCGGGTGCGGTGACTACCTTCTCCAGAACTCTTAATGACCAGAGAAGTGTTTCCCCGAAGATGACCTAACTCAGCAAGAATGACTCCCAGTGATAACTTGACTGGGGGATATACACTTTACTCCTCACCTCTGACCCCAAATCCCTCCTTTGTAGGAACACTTCAAAGCCAATCAGCTCTACCGCTCGGCTCCCGCCCAAGGGCCAGAGGTCAGGGCTGAGGAGTCATGGGGAAAGTTGGCTGTTATGCTAGCTGCTAGAAATACAGCACACACAAACACAACTTGTGATTGCTATGATTTGGTACCCAGCAACCCCTCTCCTGTGTTTCCCTTTTCTATTACAATTCTCCACCTTATCAGCAGAGGAATTCAGTTTGGGAAGGAATTCAAATTATGTTTTTTAAATCCTTGGGAGAATACCCTCATGTGTGGGATATGTCTGCATGAGCATGTATTAGATATGTGAATGTGGGTGGGTGCATAGTGTCTCAGCGAGTAATTCCTCTGCAGATCATCTCCTTATCTTGTCCTGAGGGAGTAAGCCTACACAGCTGTGTAGTTTGACTATCCAGATACTATCTGGCTAAATTTGTTTAGCTTTTACTAATAGTTATAAATCAAATCTTTTACTCTCATCAACAACATAATTATCTGCTTAAATGAATGAAAGTCCTATTGTTTTGAAATTGTCTGTGGGACTCACAGAATGTTGATGAAAGATTAGTTATTGGATCTCTTGTGTTTGTATGTTTGTTCAGCGGCGAGAGGGGCATACTGATGGCTGGCCTGGAAGGAAACTACTGCAGAAACCCTGATAAAGATAAACATGGTCCATGGTGTTATACCAACAACTCTGCGATACCCTGGGACTACTGCAGTGTAAAGCCATGTGAGTGCACAAATGTGTGTACACACAGTGCCTTCACACACACACACACTTATAAACACACAAAGAGAAAACATTGTGTGAGTCAGTGTGAAATTGAAAGTTGGCCATACTTCTGGATCTAAGACATGAGTGCAAGTGTGTTGTAGATTCGTTTGCAGTCTGTCTGATTGTCTATCTTCTTCTCTCTCTCTGTGTCACACACACACACACACACACACACACACACACACTATTGGCAGAGTGTAGATCTGTCTACACTCTTAGGTCAGTGTGTGTCAGAGGAGATTCACAACTCATCAGGAAGCGAGGGGAGGGCTCTTTCTAACTATTCCCACATGGACCAAGCGCTAGAGGCACTATGGCCGTATGTGTGTGTTTGCTTGTGTCTTCTATGATGAGTCTTAATTGGTAGCACTGTATTCATATTAAAATTACACACATTAATGCTGCTACAGGCAAATAAAGTCTATTTTTTAATATAAATCTGCTGCTAAATTAAAACACTTACGTGTTTTCTGTTCTGTTCTGTTTTAGAATGTTTTGCTTTCATTCTTGACACTCTCTGCACTGAACTACATGCAATGATAATATAACACTGAGAAAATCATCTAGACTTTATTGTCAGTGTGGTGGATTACAGAATATAAACAAAAGTAGGTAAGAAAGTAACTATTTAGTAACTATTTGCAGAAAAGGAGCTAAACCTTCAAAATGGTCCTTTAAGGTGTTTTACATTCAATGAAAGCCCTCAAAAAATGGATGCAACATGACATAACAAATGCAAGGGCCCTGATAACTGTAACTATATTACACCCCTATGAAAGGTCTCCTCTTATCTTGTATCAGCTTATACTCCCTGATCCCTTGTTTGTCTTCTCTCCTCTCTGCAGGTGATGCTTCACAGAACACCATTCCAATGGGTGAGTGTCTCTGTCAGCTTCTTTGTCTGTTTTTGAGTGACTTGTGGCCTCAAATTAGGGTAACATGTATTGCAGCTGTGTATAAACATCTGAATCTGTGAAAACATTTAGTATGAATACATTAAAATCTATATATTAATATCACCTTCATTATCCAGTCATGGATCAATGGGGTTGAGCCATTCTAGCAGTTTTTTCCCCTGCAGTCTGCCAAGGTGTAGATCGCTAGTGATTCACAGTTCTTTTTTGTGTACTGAATCACTCAAATTAGTAACAGAGCAGACTTGTAACTCAGTCCTGCCGCCCTGTCAGTTTCCTCTTGAAGTTTGTCTGTCTTGTTCTTGGAGAATTGTATACTTTAATGCAGCCTATATACTCTATAGAGTAGTATCACATTCATGATCAAAGTGACAAGTAGCGACTTGTGCATCTGTGTTTCTGAAAATACATCCTCAGACCAAGCCACATCTGTAATAAAATATTTTAGGGGAGACATGACTAAAATAAGCATTATTAAAATACTTAATGTTCACATCCAGTAAAATAATGGGCCTACACAAAATATGTGTTTATCCTAATAGCAGTTCTATTAAATCAAAATTATAATCACAATTATAATCACAATTATAATAGGCTAGGCCTCTGTAATAATCCTGCAGTCCTATGGTTAGGGTTAGTGCGTCATCTTTTGTTACAGAGCATCTTTGCTTGCACTCTTAGATTTGATTTGTAGCTGTTGGGATTTACACATTCAATTGAATTCTGTGTGAACCTACAACAGATAGATGTGCTTTGTGCAAATCACTCTTATACACTCAAACATGGGAGAGTATTTGTGCAAATATTTTTCTTTTTTTTTTCAAAAAATGGCAAGCACAGCTGCGGATCCCCTTAAGGATTCAAAAAATAAATCTATTTGTTCAGACATTTTTTTTACACTGTCAAACATTTTAATTCATTTGATGGAAATGTTTTCACACATTCAGATATGGTGATACACAGCTACAATACATTTTACCCTCATTTGAGCCCAGTTGCTGATCTGTATTTGATAGCATTGGAGCAGTGGTGTCTTCAGAACCTGTCCAGTTATTATGGTGCAGGACATTATGTTGTCATGGTGGCATCTGTTTCTGTGTACTTGTGTGCGTGTGTGTACGTGTTAGTCTGTGAATCTGTGTTACTTGTTCTTCTGCATATAATAACTCCGAAACAAGAGATGAACCCCTCACACATGTTATGTGAACATAGTCAATAATTACCTTAATTAATGGCCTCATCAGCATAACTGGTTATGTTCATATACAATGATTATCGGATCATTAGGCAGCTTAAGTGCCTCTTTTATTGTTACTATGTAAACAATATGTCACCATTAAGTATGTTTGCATCTGGGATTTACATTTGTATTATTATTGTATTATCATTATATGTTATAGAGAAATATTGCAATGTTTGACTAGGTGTGTGTTGATGTGTGTATGCTTCTTGCTTTTCCAGGTGAGCTGTCCTCTGTGGGGTGTTTTGTTCATAAAAGAACCAGGATCGTGGGTGGAGGTCCGGTGAGAATATCAGACGGCAGCTGGATGGTCAGCATACAGAAAGGGTAGGGCAGTGCATTTAATATTCTACACATTTTCCTCTACCTGAAGAAGAACAGTGGGCCATTTTGCCCAGACGGCTCTTGAATACATAAAAAAAAAAGAAAAATCAGTGGTTTTGTTTGTTTTTTGTTTTCAAAGGAGGGTTCAGATGCTGTTTCAGGGCTCTCTTCACTCTGCTCAGAGACACACTTTCACAACATTTGGATGCAGCTTTGATGTCTTACATTTATGCCCCATAGACAGTAAAGCCAACTCATGGTTAATTGTAGTAGTATTCTGTTGCAGTACATGCAGATCAATTTTGAGTCAAGCACATATACACATTTTAGTTACAGTTTCTCTATAATTCTGATTCTTACTCCGAATACTGTAATAAAAATCAGAATTTGAAGATATCTGATTTCAGTACATTATGTGCACTGACAATCTACACAGCAATACAAGATAAGCCATGCAATAACCTTTGTTAAATGTATGGTGCTCAATTTTTGTTGAGGATGTTTCAGAAGGTTCTGATTGAGTTTTCCTCCTCGAATACATTTTGGGAACAACTGGAATACTTGCATACTGTAAAGCTTGTAACAATTATTAAGTATTATTTTATGTATTTCACAGCTATTGGTGAATCAGTTTTATATAAGAAGTGTCATGAGAGTTGTGTGCTCTTTCCAGGTCCATGCACTGGTGTGGGGGGTCACTAATACGAGAGGAGTGGGTACTCACTGACAGACAGTGCTTCTCTTCATGGTAACTTAATGTCTGTTTACATTGCATTTCTCTTGTGTGCCCTGGCATTGTTAGAATATTTTCTAAACATTAAATGTATTGAATACAGTTTGTCCTGATCAGTCTGCAGTAGCTGCTCAGTGGAGAGTAATACATGTGAAATATTTTAACCCTCTTATGTGCCTCTCCAGTGTTCCAGACCTCAGCGAGTATCAGGTGTGGCTGGGAGTCTCTGATATTCAAGAGGGTGCTCCTGACTGGTCCAAGAGACAGGAAGTCAGCATAGCTCATGTGATATGTGGCCCAGAGGGCTCCAGTTTAGCCCTCATAAGACTGTCTAAGTGAGTGAAAATTCTCAGATATATTGGCATATATACAGTGCATCCAGAAAGTATTCACATCCCTTCACTTTTCCCACATTTTGTTATGTTACAGCCTTATTCCAAAATGGATTAAATTATTTTTTCCCCTCATCAATCTACACACAATACCCCCTAATGAAAAAGTGAAAAACGTTTTTTAGAAGTTTTTGCGAGTCCTTTAGGTCCTTTAGGTTCCTTCTGGCAAATCCAAGCGGGCTGTCATGTGCCTTTTACTGAGCAGAGGCTTCCGTCTGGCCATTGTACCATAAAGGCCTGATCGGTGGAGTGCTGCAGAGATGGTTGTCCTTCTGGAAGGTTCTCCCATCTCCACAGAGGAACGCTGGAGCTCTGTCAGAGTGACCATCAGGTTCTTGGTCACCTCCCTGACCAAGGCCCTTCTCCCCCGATTGCTCAGTTTGGCTGAGCGGCCAGCTCTAGGAAGAGTCCTGGTGGTTCCAGACTTCTTCCATTTACGAATGATGGAGACCACTGAGCTCTTCAGGACCCTCAATGCTGCAGACATTTTTTAGTACCCTTCCCCAGATCTGGGCCTCGATACAATCCTGTCTCAGAGGTCTACAGACAATTCCTTTGATTTCATGGCTTGGTTTCTGCTCTGAGATGCACTGTCAACAGTGGGACATTATATTTCCAAATCATGTCCAATCAATTGAATTTACTACAGGTGGACTCCAATCAAGTTGTAGAAATATCTCAAGGATGATCAGTGGAAGCAGGAGCTCAATTTTGAGTATCATAACAAAGGGAGTGAATATTTATGTACATGCGATATTTCAGTTTTTTTATTTTTTAATACATTTGTAAGAATTTCTGAAAAGCCTTTTTCGCTTCATTATGGGGTATTGTGTGTAGATTGATGAGAAAAAAAAGGAATTTAATCAATTTTGGAATAAGGCTGTAACAAAACAAAATGTAGGGAAAGGGAAGGGGTGTGAATACTTTCTGGATGCACTGTATGCATGTGTGTGTGTTCTAGTGGGATGTTGATCATCTTTGCACTGTCTGTGTCCATTAAATATACCCAGGCCTGCCCTTCCTGCAGACAATGTCCATACGATTCAGCTACCTGTAGCTGGGTGCTCCATCCGAGATGGAACAATATGTAAAATGTACGGATGGGGAGAGACTAAAGGTAATGATATATTCCTACATTTCCAATATGTTGCATTTATAATGAGTGTCTGCTGGGACTGCTGCTGTCTCCTGCATTAGTCCTAGATTATTCTGTATATTTGTTTTAAAGGGATATAAGGTGGAAGTGTTACAATATTAAACACATGACTAAAACATAAGAGTTCTACAGTACAATGGCGGCATTTATATTACATATGCTACTACAGAACAGAAGCAATAACATGCTACCTTTCACTGTTTCAGGCACTGGCCATGATGACGTATTAAAAGAAGTTGACCTGCCCATTGTCAGTAATGAGAGATGCAGAGAGATGCACAGAGGGAGCCTCCACATCACCAACACCAAGATCTGCGCAGGAGGCAAGAGGAATGAGGGAGTGTGTGAGGTAAACTGTTCATTCTTTTCTTGGTGAGGTGTGTTGTCATTTAACTACAAGGCCATAATAACTGTTTCAGTGATCTATAGGTAAGCTGCTCTCTAAAATGTAGTCCCTTTAGATAATGTAATTGTTCCCGATGGGAATTTTGGGAATTTTAGTACCTCGATCCAACAAAGTGCTTTGAAAGCCCAGTTTGATCTAAATCTCAAGCAAATGTTCTTTGAATCTGTGGGCTTAATCTTTAGTCCGATGTAAATAGAGCAGCTCGAGACTGTTGCAGTAAATTTCATCAGCGATCAAAGCCTTGGTTTTGTGGTTTCTAGCTTTGGAGAAGAGCTGTCCATGTTCACAAGTGCTAGTGGTTATGTCTGTCACTAAGAATATAGAAATGCATTTTGCTTTTCTTTTTTTTAACCCTGTCCAAAATTTCTCAACCAATGACGTATAAAAATGTGCTCTCTATTTCTTCTTCTGCAGAGGGATTATGGTGGCCCTCTTGTGTGTCAGGACGGTGACATTCGGGTTATTGTGGGAGTGAGTGTCCATGGCAGAGGCTGTGCTCGGGCCAACCAGCCTGGCATCTTCATCAATGTGCCCTTTTACACGCAGTGGATCTACAAGGTCTTCAAACATTACCCTAACCCAGAGATTGTCTAGAGACTCAGAGAATAAAACACAAACTGGAGGACTAAATTAAACCTAGAACATCTACTTTTGTAACTCCAGCAGAGCACTCAGGACATCTTGTTTCTATGTTGTTCATGACATACATTAGCCGACAGATCAATAATAAAAACAACTGATCTGAGGATAAGATGAATGGATGAACCACTGCAGTGAGATTGAAACACAACATTGACAGATACCACACTGATTCTGAGAGTCATTGATGGAAAGAGGAGTAAAAGCAATACTGTTCTGATCTAATATAGAAGATTAGTTCCACAAGCAGTTAATAGTAAAAGATGGGACCCAGTGCGAGTTGAACGTTACAGTAACAAACAAGAATGTCTTTGAGTTATGAGTAGACCCAGTGAGACCAGTCCAACAAAAATTTCACCACCCGTGATCTGTGATTTTCATATGGTAGCAAATCCACCAGAGTGGTATGTGTGCATGTGAATACTCTTGATTCCTGGCATTACTTGAACATTTTGAAGACCAAAGTGCAGTGGTTCGGCAGCTCCTTCTGTAGAAATACATCAATGGGCCACTTAGAAAATTATCCAGTGGTAGAGCAATGTTAAGGGCACTTTAATCAAGCTTCACACATCTCCAGGGGGCTCTGATAAAGCGGTCCTTATTGTACATAGTATTTTAATGAGTGTATTTATGACACTCTAACAGTGATTTGGGTCTTATAGATCTATGACATGAGAAAATGAATGTGACGGTAGGCAGATAAAGGTGTCGACGCTTTAGCTTTCAATCAAGTTTCTGTCTCATATTGATGTCAGTTGTACGGAAACACCAATATGAACTCCACTTGCAGTATTCGATCTTTACCACAAAGCCACTGACTGTATATATATGAACATGTATGTAAGATGTGTGTTCTGTGTAGATACAAATTATGTATGGCAGATAAACTTTTACAGGATTTGAAAAAAATAGTAGAAAATGTGTACACTCAAACTCTTTTTAAACAAAACCTGTTATTTCCTCACATAATTTGTCACTGTGTGTGTGTGTGTATGGCGCTGCAATAATTAGTCGATTAATCAATTAGTCCAGCGAGAAATTTATTGCCAACTATTTAGATAATCAATAAAACACTTTAGTCAATGCCAATGTCTACTAATGTCAGTTTTCTCTGTTTGATATGATTGTAAATGGGAGTTGGTCGAACATAACAGGACATTTGAAGACGTCACCTTGAACTGTTGAAAATTACAACAGCACTCACTTCACTATTTCACTATTATCTGACATTTTACAGACTAAATGATTACTCGAGAAAATAATTAGTAGCAGCTGTATGTGTGTGCATCTGTTTTGTAAATTTCACTGCAGCAGTGTCTGTATGCAAAAAGAAAACTGCAGAAGGAGTGTGTGTGTGTGTGTGTGTGTGTGTGTGTCTGTTATCCTCTCCCCACACTTAGACTTTGGCAGACCTCCAATCCCCATCCACTCTGGATATTAGCATCACAAAATCTGTCACTTTAAACTTTGTCATGGAAAAGGAAGGATGGTCTTCGTAACTACATTGTCTGTAATGGATGCATCACTGGGATGACTGAATGGCCCTTGAAACAAATTAACACACCTCTTTTACTAGTGAAAATGATCAAGATGGCTTTATATTATAACTACATCATGTTATGAGAGTGAGAAAATGAATATCTCTGTGTGTGTGTGTGTGTGTGTGTGTGTGTGTGTGTGTGTGTGTGTGTGTGTGTGTGTGTGTGTGTGTGTGTGTGTGTGTATACACTGAAAGATGCTGCAAGCTGCTATACTCCACAGGTTGTACAGTAATGTCTTATGTTTTCTGTATAATATGCATTCACTATACATTTTCATCATTGTCATCTTATCCAATATATTAATTTCAGCAATTATTTGTATTGTTTTTAGATGTCCGTCACTATAATAAATGTTTTTTGCTTGTTTGTTTTTTAATCTATGAGATTCTTTTTCATTTTATGTTATAACTGTCTGATCCTTTGAATTTCCTGTTTGAGTGTTCTGAATGCAAATGTGTGTAGTGTCAGCCAGTTTGTTCTGATTTGCTGTATCATTAAGTCAAGGCTATTATACTTGCCTACCAGAAGATGGCACCACAGTAGCATAGAGACCAAAAGATGCTTTGGCAATCTCTCTCTCTCTCCCACACACACACACACTTTCCCACATGTACTGTATAGTCACACATGCGCAAAGACACACATACCTACACACACCCGTTTCAGCCTAGTAGCTGTTCATGATCAAATGCCAAAGAACAGAATGGCAGTGTTCTGCTGTCACCCTATTTAGAGTTTAATAGACGTGGAGTGAGCGATATAAAGGGCATAAGTGTGTGTTTATGCCTGCGTGTCTGTGTGTGTGTGTGTGTGTGTGTGTGTGTGTGAGGGGGGTGAGAAGTGAGGTGAGTGAAGGTGAAAGAGCGCAGGAGAGCAACGAATGAGAGCTGGAGATTAAACGCTGTATCCATTGATGCTGTATTAAGGAACTTATGGAGCCAGCAGAAAATACACGGGGATCGACATTTTCTGTTGCTATGCACACTATGTGCATTGTGTACTGATGCTGACACAACACACACGTATACAGTACACACACACACAGCACTCTGATAACAGCTACTGTAGAGGCATCAAAGGGAGATGAAGTGTAAGAAGTTTACTTTCATCTGCAGGTCAGCTGGACAGACAGAAAGACAGAAACTGTAGACTATACAAGAAGACAGCCAGAAGGACTACTGCACAGACACACATGTACACAAAAGTGCTTTCACGCCAGCATGAACATCCCTGACACAAGCCATGTTCTCTGGATCATTAGCCTCATGTACGCTGTAGATCTCATGGTGCACTGAGTCAGGGTCAAGTCAGCCACTCAGTTTGTGTGTGTGTGTGTGTGTGAGTGAGAGAGAGAGAAAGAGAGTATTAGAGAGAACCAACTGAGAAATGCACATTTCCTCATGAATCCAAAGGCTCTGTCTTTCAGCGTGTGTAGTCTAATTCACCAAACGGTTTGATCAATTACACAAGCTGATTGGGTTTTAAATGATACATGTGTAAGAATGACTAATAGAGTAAAAAACTCTGTTATGAATAATAATCAATTTTGAAACAACAAGTTATTCTTGTAACTTTCATCAAAGCAGTGACTGGCAAATTTAGCAAAGATTAAATCTAGAAAAAATGTATTTGTAGTGCTGAAGTGTGGCAGATTAGAGGAAAGAGAGTAATACATTGACATTTTAATGAACAATTCATTGGGAGTCTTTTGTAGCATCATAGCTCTGAATTTTTAATGTAGTTTCAGTATGTTTAGAGTTTTTTCTTTTTTTTAAAACCTGTAATGTGCTTTGTTATACAGAGGGGACCGTGCAGCTTGTGTCCATGGACTGCAAGCTCTGCTGTTCCTGTGCTCCGGTGCATAAACAGATCCAGTCTGAGTATGTGTAATGGATAAATGTGGCATTTCCTGATAAATTCAAACTAAATCTCTGTCCGGCTGGCCATTGAAATTCAAACACAGTAGCAGGGTCCCCTCACATGCTGCCACAGTGGGATGGTGATTACATGCAGAGATCTAAGTGCCACTGGTGGCATCTCAATTTCTCTGTATGTGTGGTACATGCATGTGTGAGTGAGTGAAAGAGGGAGAGAAAAATAGAGGGAAAATGAGAGCGCAGGGCTGATTATTCCAGGGAAAAGCTTTTATATAAGCCGCAGGACTCGTATTACGTATAACTGAGTTTCAGACTTAGTTAAGAATATCTTTCATAATCTAATTGAGTTGTCTTCATAATGCCATTTAACCTCTTTTTAGGCACTTTCTCTGGTCTCTGTGGTCTCTTCAGTTTTTTAAGACTCTGTTCCTGTAACTTGACACACCACTCTACCCTCACACTTAGTTTACCATCAAGCTGATTCTCACGTTTCAAATCACCAGACAGCCAAATAACAAAGTGATAACATATGCTTTTCTTTTTCATACACTTCAAAGAGGAAAGATTCTCTATTTGACTTCCACGTCAACTACATTAAACTGGAGCCTTTCTCTGGGGACTTACACATATATATGGAATTTTCTCACAGCTTAAAGTGTATTTTCAGACTATTGTGCCAGTTATTAAGGTTCCTACCAACTTACAAAATATGATTCTATTGAGCTTGCCAGAAATTGTAACTCAGGGAGGCACAGTGAAGCACAGCACTCGTGAAATTAACTGTCCAAATCAAACCAAGTGTTCAATAAACTTCTCGGCTGCAGCAGACTGACTGATGTCTCATTGTCCAAATGCTCATGTGTGAGATGAGGCATGCAGCAAGCAAGCTCTAGAAAATGCATGACAAATCATCCTTAATCCGATGTGGTGGAATGAGCTCCTTTTGGCTATATTTTTACAGCATGATTTTGTCATATGTTCAACTTGAGTGGTTTAAGCCTGGTTATCAGTGATATCCACGGCATATTTTTATGTTTTTTTTTTCTTAAAGCTGCTCTGATTCATACTTTGATATTAACAATAGATGAAATTGCTAATGTGAAAGGTGTCACCTGTAGAGACAAACCCACAGCATTATTACCTGACTCTGCAGCGCCCCCTCAGCTCAGCCTTAAGGACGCTTTCTTACCACTAGTTTGATTATTTGGTCCGCACCAGGCAGTAAAATTGTTACTATGTAGCATACAGGCTGCAGTGTGGTCTGCATTCACACTTGCAAATGAATCAAGAGGTATAAAGCTGTATAACCGCAATCAAACACCTATAACTTCACATCCCCTTTGCCTACAATCAAAATCTTGGTCTCTAATGAAAGCTGACGCCATATTATTATTATTATTAATATTATTATTATTATTATTATACATATAACCATATTTTTTTGTTTGGCCATATCTATCTATCTATCTATCTATCTATCTGTTTATTTTGGTATAAGTCATATGTTAAGTCGCAGAAGAACCAACCGTGTACCAAAACGCCGAGTGCGTAATGATATATGGTTCAACTCTTTTACGCACAGGGCGCACGCCGGTCACGCTTGGAGTTTGTTTATGGACAGCCAAACTAATAGCTTAGTGTCATACACCGTTGGAAACCTCTGACTATTGGCTAAAAGGTTATCAACTTCATTTCACCGAATATTTCCATAGGCTAGAACAGCAGTCAATCAAAGTCATGTCGTCATTGTTGTCGGTCACATGTCCTCATTGGCTTTGGAGACATGTACTGCCTATTCCTAAACACCGATTGGCTGGTGTGTGGTGTCGTCAGAAGCAGAAGAGGCTCACGGTCGTAAACATCTAGTCACGTGTACTCTGAGATGGACGTGCAGGTCAGGAAATGACGTAAACGGACCGTATAGCTATAGTTTGTTATTTGTGTTATTACATTACGTGTTGGACTAAATACATGGACATATTGAGGAAAGTATTTCGGTTTTATGGAAACGGATTTCATATTTCACAAGAATGGATATTTGGCGAGCTGTACAGAAAGTGCTGAGTCATAAGATGATCGTTGTGGATAAAGGGAAGACTTTGAAGGTATGTAGCATTATAGCTTTTCTTACTTAGCTCAGGGGCTAGCCAAGCTAATCGCTAATACTATTACGGCTGTGAGCAACCATATAAGTCGTGAGTGGTCTTGAATGAATCAGGACAATCTAAGCTTTCCAACAATGTACGGCATGAATATATATGTTTAAGGGTTGGTGTTTAAAACATTCAGAAGAACGTGTGGCTACCTCCTAACATCCGTCCCGTCCCGTTGACGGAACAGCGTGCGTTAAGTGGTTAATGATCTGTATGAAATGATCTTATTTTAAATTTGTCAGTCAATGATAGCATAAACTGGCAATATAAGGCAGTGGTAGAGAAACGTGCGATTAAATAACATTGACCATTAATCAATAACATTTTAGGATTATTTATACTAAAAGCAATGTCAACATGAACGGGTAGCCCTAAATAAATTACGGATCATTTATTTATTTAATAAAAGAGATGTCAATATAAAAAGGTGGGCAGTTCAGTCCAAAATGGCGGCGATGGGCACCGAATCATGGGCGTTGATGTTGCATAAGAAGAATGAATGGAGTGTCGCCTCTTGTCATTCTATACTCTTTACAGTAGCGCTCATTGTATGTATCACGTTGCCAAGGGAACCTATAGCCTATCAGTGATCAGAATCTAGTTTGTATTGATTTGCAGGTTGTTTTTGCTCTGACTGAACTACTGAATGCGTCTGTAGTGTTCTCTGGACATTTGTCCTTCAATAAAATCACAGAAGATTAAAAGTTCACTATATTATTGATCTGTCTGACGTTTACCTGCAGATGAAATGTGCTATAATTCCTTTAAACCATTACGTTAACACTTTGATGTTTTATGCTTGGTCCTGATTTGCTGAAGTCCATTTTACACTGCTATATTACAGCTAATAGAACCCTGATTAGAAAATTGCACAATCCTTTATTACCACAGATAATATCTGATCAATAAAAATCATTCCACTTTGATTTGCCAAAGACTAAAGTGATTTCATAGGACAGTGTCAGAGCTTGAGCATAATGTTTAGATCAGCTGCATCAAGTTTAAAGTTTCAGAGCTCTACAATGTGCATCTGTCACCAGAAATACGGGAGGCACTGAGAGTGAGTTTACCTTGACACCAGAGGGGCTCCGCAGCTTTCACTGTCCAGTCGACTCAAATGTTTTACTGGCAGAAAAATGCAGTGCAGAAAATGTTTGACAATGCATGCAAGGCAGAGAGTACAAAAAGAAAATACATGAAAGAGTTATTTATAGCTGCAAATATTAAAGGTGAGCAATAATGTCTTCACAATAATCACATGTGTAGTCACAAACATTACACTTCATATTTGTGGAAGCGCAAGTTTTTAAATATTGTAGCAGCTTATTTATTCATACAACTAGATTGAATCAGGCTTGCCAAATTCCTGTTTTATATTTATTTGGAAAATCCAATTTTTAATTTCATCATTGATTGATATTTGAGGAATATTAATTGCTTACCTCAGTGTGGCATTATCTGTGAAGTTTAGAAAAGTTAATTTGTGCTCAGAAAATCTGTTTCATATGTCTGGATTTAGAAAATCAAGCAGAAAGAAGTATAAAGTAAAGTCTTGATATTTGCTCAGTAACTGCTTTGCAAACTCACTGGAGAAAAGCAGTTAATCCCCAACTGTTCAAATGAAGCTGCTCATCGGCTAACAAATTGACATTTTATTCATACTGGTCAGCAAGCAGCAATGAGTGCATATAAAACCCTGGACTTATACTTTTTTTTCATAACACTTGGTTAGATAAAAGGATTTTCTTTCTGTTGCCTAGAACTGGGATTGAAAAGTTTTTTTTCTCTGGGAGTATTTTTACCACACACACACACAGATTTTTGGTTGTCAAACTCAGATAATTTAGACTCATAAAACCTTGCCTGCAGTTCAACCCGCGATTTTTCATGACATCTCAAGGTCTGGATCAATGGCCGTGTTAAATCAGTTGCTGTGGCTGTGTTGATATTAATCATTAGTTATTCAATCAGGACCTCAGGAGGCAGCATGACAGACTGAGAGACAGGTAGGCAGGCAGGCAGATACATAGCGGGGTGAATCATTCATTGATGGGGGGTGTGAAAGCTGGGGGACATTAAACAGCATAATCTGGGAGATCACTGAGTCTCAAAGTGACAACCAACTTCCAAGTTCATGCCCGGTCGTCTTTTTCACATAAAAAATAACTTTCCATTTGGAAAACTTGATATGTTTTTGATTTGATGAAACTGTTGACATTTTGATCTGGTGAGGAAATACATATATAAAACAAATATAGTGATACAGTGCGATACTTACATCATAAATGTTTGTATTTCTTGTTTTCTACACACATGCCATGTGCAGCAACTACTGGTGTGCTTTCCATCATTGTTTACACTCTCATGCAATTTTTCATATACTGATTTCCAAAATGATATATTCCACATAATCTCAGCCATTATGCTGTAAAATTTTTTTAAAAGGGCATTTTACAGCATATTCTACCAATATTTAGTCTGTTAATCTGTCTCACAGTCTTTCTGCCTCTTTCCCTTTCACCTTGCCACTATCTGTCTGAGTCTTTCTATCAGAGACACGAGGATGTTTTATCTGGGTAAAGTACACCACAGTGCAGTAATATCTCCTGAGACAGCCAGGAAGCTGATAGGTATCACTCTACAAACAGGCTGTTCCTCCCAGGACTCTACACAGAGATAATGTGCTGCTTTCTCTTCCTCCTATTTTCTCTCCTGTCTGTCTCGGTCTTTGACTCTGTTTCAGATTGTCTTTTCCCTTTTTTTTTCTCTCCTCTGGCTCTCTCCGTCTTTCTCTCTCTTTCTATCTATCTCTCTCCGTCAGGATGATCTCATGGGGATAGAGGTGTGTTACCTCTCCCAGTTGGAGATTCTGCAGATATTAGCCTTCTGTGTTCTGTCTAACCCAGGGTGGAATTAGAAACACCACCCCCTGTGTAAGCGAGGCGTCAGTGTTGCATTCAGGTACAGTGGAATTGCTCTGGTGCCGGTATAGGTGCATCCGTGTGTGTGTGTGTGTGTGTGTGTGTGTGTGTTGGGTGCCAGCTGTCCTGCAGTGTGTGTGTGTCTAGTGCGTCACCCTGCTTTCTTCGGCCCAGGTTCCTAGTGGTGTCCGGCATATGGTAACCATGGGATACAGGCTATGTATGCCACCAGCTACCCTTTGACGTCAAATATCTCTCCTCTCCTCTCCACACATACATTATAAGATTTTACCTATTTTTTTACCTAATTTTTTGATACTATTAATTATTTTTCATGTGGTGCACCTAAAAAATAAATGGCCTGTATTGGAATCAAATCTCATTTTAAAACTGAATTATATTACTTAGATACATACAGACATCCCAACTCTCCCGGAAGTTCTGGGAGTCTCCCGCATATGTATTTGTGTGACTATAAATGTAGCGTGTGTGTGAGCAAAGCATCCTTATACTGTAGCTCTGTGTTGTTGCTTATCCCCCCCCCCCCCCCGAATGAATCTCCCTGAAATGACTTTTTGCAGGTTGGGATGTCTCTACATATATGTGAAAATATATGCGTGTGCTTGCACATGTGCTCGCTAGACACATTTAGAACTCTACTCACTAATCGTTCCTTTAGATAAGGTCAAAGAGTGCTGGCCCAGCACTGCCCTTTGAATTGGCTCACGGCAACACACTTAAAGTAATTTGTGTTCTGCTCATTTATTGAACGATGGCACAGAAACCACTTGTTCCCCTCTCTCCTCTCTCTCTGTCTTTGGTTCTCACTGAATCCTTAGCCCTTATGAATAATGTTGGTTTGTGACCTTTGAACTTCATAAACGAGAAGTGTGCTCCATAATGATGGTGTGTCATCCCTCACACTACTACAAGCCCAAGACCGACCACACTGACGAGGTTGGAGGAAACCACTAGGCTAAAAGACTGCCTGAAGGACTGAAAGACAGACAAAAACATGGCTGCAGGATCTTGTGGTCACATGGCTACATCCAATGAAGGCAAAAGGGGACAAGCTATGGATCCAACTGCTCAAACCCATTATGCACCTTGTCTATCCCCACAGCCTCAGCAAAAATTAGCTGAATGATTTTAGCTGTTAATATGATAATCAATTATACATGTGTCAGAACTAATGGCCTCAGCTAACACAAAAGGACATCAATGTTGAACTGAAAGACCAAAGGAATTATTAGAGGAAGCATTATTTCCCTAGGATACTAGAGAGGATTAAACTTCAGGGCTGGTGGGAGACTGGAATTGTTTTTCCTCTCCCTAGGGTTATCTCAGGTAACAACTATTCAAGTATTATTAAAGAGCTAAAAATGGCCCATACAGTTATAGCAACCTGAATTCAGGTGCCAGGGGGTATTTGTCTCTCTGTGTGTGTGTGTGTGTGTGTGTGTGTGTGTGTGTGTGTGTGTGTGTGTGTGTGTGTGTGTGTGTGTGTGTGTGTGTGTGTGTGTGTGTGTGTGTGTGTGTATGTATGCATGTGCCTTTGCATGCATGTGTGAGAATGCCCTTGGAGACTCTGTGGTGTGTGTGTGCGTGCGCGTGTGTGTGTGTGTGTGCTGACAGAGGCAGTTGGAAGCTGGGATATGTGTCTAAGAAGAAAGCAGGGTGAGAAGACCTCCTTAAATGTGCACAGCTCTGCAGAAAACAACTTTGGCATTTGTGCTGGAGTGCTGCAAATAAGCACCCGATAAGTAGGTCTATTTTGTCACTGCAAACGCCGCACATATTCCAGTGTTGAACAGTACTTTTCAATGATATGTTGTTTGTTGTGCATTTGGAATGAGCAGCCTGCTCCAAATGTGGTTTGTGTCTGTCACAGCACATGTTATCAAATCAAGTCTTTTATCTCACGCTCTGCAGTTTCTCCACAAGTTTTCTTAATCTTATTACTACACCACTTCTTTATGGCTAAAATGCATGAGCAGTAGGTGACAGACATGTGCATAAACACACAGTCAAAGACACACTCACACATAGATCACATGCACTAAGCAGCAGTTTCAGCAGCACTCCACTACAGGGCATGAATATCCAAAATGCCTCCCTCCATGTGGATTGACCTCTTTCTTTTTCTTTCTGCTCTACTCTCTCTTTTATCAGTCTCCACTTCCATACAGCCATTCAGTCTTTCATTATGGCATGCACTGTGCGCTCCTTAAATGTAAACAATATTTAATGTCTTTTTATGTATGTTCATGTGTGGTTGTATGGAGAGGCAGAGTGGTCCGGACATGGGAAAATCAGGTCAATCACCAATGCTGCTCATTATCCTGTACTATAATAATAGACATCGACATACATGGGTGACATTTATTGCTACTCTGATGATAGTTAGCCAGCACAGCCACTGTGTCTTTGTGTCTGCTGAAGCCTGTATGATCAATTAAGTGACTCTTTATACCGATGGCTGTGTCCTTATGTACATACAGTAACACAACTATACATATCTCACAGCATGACTATGACAAGATGGCTGCCTCCTTCTTTCCTGGTTTGTTTTTAATTGTTTCATCTCTTCAGTGAGTGTTAAATTATTTTACCCAGTTTTTAATACTAACTGAAACCAAAGACCAAAGCATTTAAGCTCTGTGTGAATGAAGCTCTTCTGTGGACAGAAGCAGCCTGGTTTTTAGTCAGTCGCCCAACAGCAGCAGCAGCAGCCCGTGGCTGACCCACAGCCCAGCCCAGCAGCAGCAGCAGACTCACGGCTAGTCCGTGGCCCAGCAGCAGCCCTGCCGTCAGCCTGCAGCCAGCCTGCAGCCCAGCAGAAACAGCCCCATGGCCAGACTGCAGCCCAGCAGCATCAGCCTCCATCTGATGACCTTTCCTTTGTCAGCAATTTTGCTCTGGGTGACTAAAGAGAATCATGCAATCGTGTGGCCCCATTCCATCCTCTGGATATGTTTCTGAACGTTTTAGTCACCTCTTTAGTCTGCTTTGCTGGTTACAGAACTGCTGTATTGCTACTGGATATGAATAAATAAGTAACTTTCATTTGTTCTGGCCCAGGGAGGACCTGTACAAAAAAGGATGGTATTCATCAAAATGGATTGGTGGTAAAACAACTGACTTCAGACCATGTTAATTTTATAGCATTGCTGGCCTTACAATTATCTACATCTGAAAATAGTTTGTCAAATGACTGTCTTATATGCTCATTATATATCTTATTCTCTGTGCTGCCTTTGCAGTCCCGTTTTATCCCTGTAATGCTGCTCCTTCTCAGACTAAATGCCTGAGTCTATTCCATAATGCCTGAATAATCCATATATTTGAAGACCAGAAAAGGCTTAAGACTGATTCATTTGAATATTAGAAGTCTACACTAGCATCAGAAACTTGATCACTAGAACAATAATATTAGTGATTCTGAGGTGGCCTTAAGTAATTTTCTTTTTAGAATTGACAGAGTTTGAAGAGGTGACCATTTATGTCAAATTCCCTTTATCTGTTTCTATTCTATGTACATACTGTTACTGTGCCGGCATCTTTGAATTAATTCCCCTAAAGATTAAAATCGGTCTAACAATTCAATTGTTGTAATTTGGCCTTGTTTAGCTGATTCTAGCTTTATCATTGGGCAGAGTATACTAATTCAAAAATTATAGTTTTGGGAGATTTTAAAATTGATTGGTTGAGTGTTGCTTTTGGTTATTTAAAAACGGTTTCTTCCAGGCTCAATTTATCTGAATTGATCAATGGACCCACCAGGCCTAATCTGAAGAACCCTTAAAGATCTACTCTAATAGATATACATTCTTCTAACAAAGGTGACAAAATAATAGTAAGTGATGTTCTCGATTCAGGCATTAGTGATCTTTGTCCTATTGCATGTATTAGGAACACACACTCGAAGAGAACTTAACAAATTATAGTTAAGAGTAATGTAAGAAATTTGAATTAAGCTTTTCTAATTGACCTCTATGATAGTGACATTCACCTTACATCTGGAATTCCTGATGTTTAATTAGCCTTTTTGTTGGTACAGATAAGCATGCACCTTTTTTTGGTTGATAATAATTTTATTTCTCCACAGGGACAATGTACATCATTATACATTTTCAGAGAACTAAAAACGTAAATGCACCCAAGAGCTGATTTCCATTGGTAGTCCCCCCTGCCAGATGTTACCAGCACAATTCCTACAGTAAAAAAAATTAACTACATTATACATAATATATACGAGGCAATTACAATAAATATTCACAACAGTCATAGCGTCACAGTATAAGTCGTCCAGCGACACGTTAAAATAGTATTGCACACTGTGCTTGTTTAAGCCAGGCGGGGAGTTCTGGTCCTCTGAAATGAGGCCAACGCGGAAGTAACTTAGAACTGCATTCTAGCAAAAGGCCACCAGGGGGCAACCGTTTTGGTGTCAAAAGGACTTCCGTCTCAATACAAGTCAATGGAGAATTCACCAACTTCTCACTTGATTTCTAACCTCAGTAAACGTTTTCAAAATGTGTTTATGGTCTCAATTGCTAGTTTAAAGCCTTCTTCAATGCAGTATGATGTTCATATGTGAAATTTTGGCCTCCCTGATTTTATATTCAACGATAAAGCAGGATACGTGGCTACGTTGTGATTGACAGGTTGATTGACCAATGTCCTCGAGATCCAGCCCTCGCAACCAATCGCAACCTCCCCGCTCCGCCCAAGCCCCGCCTCATGCCCATATAAGTAGAATCCATGTTTTTATTTTTCCCAGCATGCACCTGAAATTTTCAAGATGGCGCTGCCCAGACTTGAAACTATTGGCTTCCGAGCAGCAGTCCACAAACCAATGGGTGACGTCATGGATGTTACGTCCATTTCTTCTATACGGTGTATGGTTTAAGCTTTATACCATGTTTCTAAGTGCAGCTGAGTAGTGATCAGGCATGGGGAAAGGGACTGCTTGGGGTGTGTAGATGGATTGTGAGATTGCAGCAATGCAGAGTCCGGTACATAGGTGTTATTGCGGTTTTGATTGATCATAATGAATGACAGTGGTAGATATATGGACATTTAAGGGGTGCTGATTTCCAAGTGCTGTCACCTTTTTAAAAAGATTATGGTTTCCCCTGAACTATCAACCTTATTCATTACAAGAAACGAAGCTTGGTCCCTCGCTAGATGCAATAAAGAGGTGTGCCACTGGGTTTCGTTTAGACAGATTAGAAGGTGATAAAATCTAATAAAAGCAATTCTGCTGCCTCCTTACCTATTCATATCAAGTTTGATGATTGCTTTGTATATGATCACAGTGAGATCTGTTCTGTCTCTAATAGAGACTTTGTAGTAGCTGATCACACATTTTATATCAGTGGCTATTTGTTAGATTTAATTGATTTGTTTTTTGTATCTTTGATTAACTTTACTTTTATACTTGTTTCAATTGGCTATCTTTTATCTTCTATGTTTTATTATTTTGTATCTTTTTAAAATAATTTTAAACTGTTTCTCGACATCACTGGAAATGAGGGCCAGCCCTCAATGTTTTTTTGAGTTCAAAAAGGAACAACCATCATCATCATAATAAAAAATTCAGTGTGCACTTGTCTGCACGTACAGTATGTGTACCAGGCTGGGTCTTCTGTAATCTCGCTTTTACTGATCTGATGCAGTCTGAGTGCTGGTGACCTTGTAGAGAGTCACTGGTGCCTTATGTCAAATATGCTGCTGGTTTACAGTAACTCAGATCACTCTCTAACACTGATGGCTGCTGATTTCTCAAATCTGTTCCATGTCTTCCACCTAAGGCTTCAGAATGGGAAAACAACTGTATTGGTTTTAACTGCATAGTGTAATTAACTATAAACCATACCTAACAGCTGACTAATATACTTAATTTTTACTTTATCCTGTCATACCTTTATGGCAGACTTCTTCTGAGACACTGAGTACTGCCTGAATCGGCACTTTAAATCTTTGTCTTCTAAGCATTTGAAGGCTACAGCTTATGCAATCTTTGTTGTGTCAATCACAAGGTTAGTGGAAAAAGGCAGCGTCTACTTGTCCATGGCAGTATGTATGTCTCTCCGTTCTGCAGTAATAAAACAGACTGACTCTCCTCAGTAAATCCCTCCAGGTATAATTTGCAAATTTCATTTGAACAGCATAGCTCTCACTCTCTTAGCATTACCACAGCTACCTGAGCTCTCACTTAATCACTAAAATATAGTGAATTGTCTGGGTTCATCTTAAGAAGAAAAGCTAGAACATCAAAATGTCATCAGCAAACATTAATTGAGGAATTTACTCATTCCTTCTGATAGCAACACAAAAGATAGCTGACTTAAAGTAATGTTAATATTATATCCACATCTCCAAGCTGTTTTGTTACGACTGTTTTTCACATTTTGAATTTTTATTCACTGTGGAAAAAAGAAATATATTTCTTTCAGATTTAACCATTGATTGACCATTCTTAATTTAGGAAAAAAGGTCTTCAATGTATACTCCATTTAACTAATAGTATTAGCTATTGTTGAAGAAATCAACACTGGACCGCATGTGACTTAAGTTGATTCAAGTATTACTTGACAGTTCTTATCCCTCTTCTCCCAAACGATGAGTGGTACTGAGTTCACCTGAAGTTCGCTGCACTCTGTGAAATCTTGTCTGTTGGCGTTTGTGTTGCGATTAGCCTGCCAAGCTGCAGAAACATGCAGGCCCTTGAGTGCTTGACTGCATTCCAAATTAGTCTCCTCTGTGTTACTTTTTACCCCCAACCCTCAGTACTCTACTCCCTCGTATAATGTAGTTCTGGTTCCAGTTTTTAGTGTTTATAGACTGTTTGTTTACGAGAGCGTCTTTTTGCCCCCACTGAGACTGTCAGTTTGGTTCATACTACTGATGGATTGGAAAGATGCCCAGTTATTTATCTCACTCAGGAAATGGGTGGGGAGATAAGCAAACAGTGCCTATACATTTTCATACAGATCAGATCTGTATGGATGTTATCTCTGAAAAGGAATAAATGACTTCATATTTATTTACTCTGCATCATTTATTCAGCATCATTCAGTGAGTCCTGATGCTGGTCGTATAAACTGTATACTGCAGATCTCACTGCTAGGTGAGTTCCCTCAGCTCACAACACAGACATGATCTTTTTATTCACAACTGCTCACACACACTTTAACATAAATATGGGCTGTGCGCGTCTGGTTGCCTGGCTTTTTCTGGGGCACGTGGTCCAGTCACACAAATAATATTTACAGGCTTCAGCCAAACAATATCCGACAGCTGGTGTGCCGTCTGTCTGTGAGGTGTGCAGCATTCATCTGAGGGCCAGCACGCTACTGCATTTAAAGGGAGTGTATAATTTGCCAATGAGCACCAGCTGTGCCAATCAACTCACATGGCACTACTCTCATGAGCCATCTCCTCACCTCTCTCTCCTGCAGCTGAATGCCAACCACACTCACTCCCACACATACATAACCAAATGTGAGACACCCCTTTAGGACCTTTTGCATAGTTGGGCAATCTACAGGAAGACACAAGATTTTTTATAGACCAATGTGTAAACATATTGCACCTACAGGACACCTAAACACACAGGTCCATCTGGCTGATGAGCAGGCCTAACAAGCAGTCGCCAACACCATCAGCCATGCTGACGAGTGGAAGCATGGAGACTTTGTTTATACTGTATACCCGATAAGATTCTGTACTTTTTTCAACCAAAATGCATCTATGAAAGTGTGAGAACATGAACTGCTGTCTCACAGGTTTCATCACCTAGACCTGGTTGATGAGAAATCTAGTTGTCCAATGTATAGTCTGAAAATAAAATAACAGTGAAAGCATGGTGAATGATCAAAAGCTATTTCACAAGTAGTAGTAAACAAATTGTAGCTATACTCTAAGTGGATTGCACTCTCACAGCACCTGGAGGGTTCGACCAAACTAGCTCACTGATGTGAAATGCCCATTGAGTGACTCTTTGCTTGGACAGCGGTCCCATGTGTCACTGGAACAAATAAACAGTTGATCTAAGCATCCTAAAGAGTCTGACTGCCTCACATATCATGTTTTACATTGTTTATCTGTCCTTTTAGGGTCAGATATGGATATGCAGAGCTGTAATGTTCCTAAAATCCATTTTTAGAAGAGAGATTTTAGAAAAACAGTTCAAACAGCCTCTTGGAGTAAAAGAAAAACATTTCCAGCATGTCCTTGTCAAACTGTTTTTGGTACTTCAGACTGCACACAAAAGCTAAAAGTAAAATGTAAATATGACAGACTTGATTCACTAAGATGTCTGATGTTCTGATGCATACTTGTAATGCTCCTGAAATATTCTACTCTATTTGATTGTGAAGGCAGCTTTGCCCTCTACTTGTCCTTGGAGTCACTCTCTTGCATTAGCCTCTTTGTGTGTGTGTGTGTGTGTGTGTGTGTGCATGTGTGTGTGTGCGTGTGAGAAAGAGAGAGAGTGTGTGTGTTTGTGTGTGTCTGTGTCTGTTTCTGCATGTTTGTATGTCTTTATCTATGCAGTCTATTGATTGGGATTGGGTTGTCTCAGTTCATGTTTATCATAAGATTGCTAGAGGACTTGCACTGGCCCACTTCTCCCCCTGGACCATCCGGCACCCTGTTGACCATTTGTGTCAGATCTTTCATGTTGTCTCTGCCTCTCTGTCAAAATAAGTGAATGCACTTACCAAACAAGTTATAATGTAATGTGTTATACAATATCTGTAAAAAAACAAAAACAGAAAACCCACTTAAAATGCATCTGACCTTCAAAAACAGCGAGAAGCAGAGGATGAGAGAGAGAGAGAGAGAGAGAGAGAGAGAGAGAGAGAGAGAGAGAGAGAGAGAGAGAGAGAGAGAGAGAGAGAGAGAGAGAGAGAGAGAGAGAGAGAGAGAGAGAGAGAGAGAGAGAGAGAGAGAGAGAGAGAGAGAGAGAGAGAGAGAGAGAGAGAGAGAGAGAGAGAGAGAGAGAGAGAGAGAGAGGGAGAATGTGTTTATATCTGAAGCAGCAACGCATGCATCTGTTTAGATTAATATATAGGCAAGCATCATAGAAAAAGTTCAGAAAAACATCAAACAAAGGCATCTTCCACTTGAGGCCATAAATACTACAGAGCCTCTCACATAAAAGGTAACTTATTATGTGAAGTGAAATAAAAGACTGAAATGTTTGATAATCCAAATGGAACTTAATTCTTTAATATAAACAATTTGATTAAATTTGGGGTGAGAATAAACCAGCGCACACACACACACACACACACACACACACACACAAATACTGTCATCTGTGTCAGCCCTCTGGGCAGTGTGATTATGGATATGGGGGTTGGCTGCAGCAGTTGCCTAGTAACAGTGTCGTTGATCCAGGGGGTGTGTGTATGCTGGGGTGTGGTCATGTGGTCAGGGCAAGCTGAGGTTCAGGTCATCAGATACTGTATCAGTCAGTTCTTGTCAGTTAGCTCTTATCTGTGCCGCAGCACTGTGTAGAACGTCTCTACTGAAACACAGAACGTGATTGAAATTTGTGGGAAATAAAATAGTTTTCTTTGTTTTAATCACATCAAGGAAGCAAATTAAATCTTCCTAACAGAATATCAAATTCATTTCATTCTACAAACTTGGATCACACTTACTGTTAATAATATCCATTCATCATATAACCATATGAGAAATTGTCAGCTGTATTGATTGACGCCATTCAGTTTCAATCAACTTGCACAAAAGTCAATATATTACCTTTATGTTTCTAAGCTTAGGATGCACAAATGCCTGCAGTCAATAAATCACCACAAAGACATTACAATTCTAATTTACTAGTAAAAGGAATACAGACATTCACAATTGAAATGTAATGTAAAGGTACAAAATGCAAACAAAATAATGAACTAATAGCTTGAAATCTTATTAGACAATTATCCATGGCAACTAAGATTCATTTCTTCAAAAAATGCTGTTCCTCAGCCATAGCACTAATAACCACACCAGATAAACAGCAGGTAATCAATCAGGTAATCAATCAGTCGATCACCTCAATCAGTGACTGTATTTTCTTGACTTGATTTGAAGAAAAGGTCAGTATCAGTTAAATTGCTTGGCTGATTTACATGCCAATGCTCTGTAGGTCAATGTTTTTACTGTAATTTAATCCATACTAATTTAGATTTTTATTTCATGTATTTATTTTTTGTCACACACGTGCTGTGCTGTGAACTAATGGTGAAGCTGATAAGAGTAACAATAATACTACTGGCGATACTGTATATTCTGCTGCAACTGATTTTCATCTCTAACACAAAGTGTGAATATTAGCTCAAGGAGTGTGATTCAGTCATGCATATTGATGGATGACAATAATAATCTAGCTAATTCTGCGTTGTGAAATACTCCCCCGAGGATGCTTTTTGTTTTGGGTGGTTTCTCTGAATAGACGCAGTGTTTTGTTTCTGTATGCTGTTTAGCTTTGATTTCTTCAAGCTTTTGTTTTTTAAAACTACTGAGTCAATGTAACTGCATTGACTGCAAAAACAAATGCATTCTACACTCTGTTCTAAAAGACTCTACACAAGCTTGACTGCTCATCTTTGACTCTCTGCAAACCAAAGACTGTATCTGTTTATATATGACCAGTTGATTGAGGTACACCTGTCAACCCTGAAAGCTGTGCTAATTCCCCCTTGGTCAGTAATTCATATGTTTGTAATTGATTTTTTTTTTTTTGGCATTCAGCATCAAACAAAACATGTCCATAAAATGTATATTTAGATACTATATGTATGTCACAGATCTCAAGATAGTTTTTTTCAGAAGCGCACACACAGAAAAGAAAAAACAGAACAAATAAAACTATGTACAATGAGGGAGTGATCTTTTCTTTACAAGCAACTCCAATATGACAGACAACTGGTTCTAAAATGTCAGGATCTGATGGATGTGCTCTCTTCAGATGGATTGTTTGGTGCCTTTATCTTGGACTTTATTCACTGGTGCCAGAGGCTAGAGCTGGATCCAGCACAGCTGTGGCATCATCTTCCCCTCACAGTCAGGACCCCAACCTCCTCCCTGGATACTAGTACAATAAAAAACCCAGATCACATGAAATCAGTGAAGGGAGGCGCACAATTCTGTACTTGGCAGTGCCTCCCTCATTGGCTTCCAGTCCACATCTGGTTTAGTGAAATGACTCCTACCACCCTGATGGTGATCCTTTACTGGGTCTGGTATCTGATGGGTAACCCACAAAAAGTATATGTAAAGGGTAAAAAACTATACTAATTCACAGGTATGGGTAAAAATGAAATGAAGAAAAGGCAGGCAGTAGGTGAAATGAAAAAGAAAACAAAAAAAAGAAATAAAACAAAAAGAAAATTAAGCCACAAACTGGGCACGTCATCATTACACACATCAACAGCTGCAGGACCGTACTGTAGGTGCTGTGTCAGTCCACAAAACAGGGAGACAAGGAGGCTTAAACCCAGTTAGTGGTAAAATGCACCATGTGTTTTCTACATTCTAACTGAAGCAATGTGATCCATTTAGACTAAGGCTGTTTAACACAAGTTAAAGCACTCTATAATGAGTGACTAATATGTTGCCTATGTCTTTGCTTACAGGTTCATGTCGGGTAGCAGGACTTATATTAATGTGGCGTGTCTGTCTTTGATTTAGAGAACATTACGGGTAAAGAATCACTTCTGGTGGGGAGGGGGTTGCAAAACTGGACCCATGCAGGACTCGACACCCCCTCACCTAAACATCTGGAGCAGATGGCTTGCATGTTTGGTCATTCACTAGAAGCCCCTTCATCATATCAGCATTGGTGTCATGCAGTGCCACCTCCACTTACTTTCATTAGGTTTGAATGTGTTATAAAAAGAACTGAAGCACTCTGATTTCAATCATCAAATGTCAGAGGGTAGTCCTGCAAGAGAACACAGTTAGCTACTGTGAAGATTTGACTACACTTGATGTGGTTACCACAGTTGCCTGATACTGTGATCGGAGGTTCATTAATCCCACCTTGTTAAAAATAGTCTTATTTTACTGTAAGGTGCTTCAAATAAAAGTACCCTCTAAATGGCCTCCATTATCATGATCATCCAGTCTTTTCTTACCTTCCTTTGTGAAGACAATACATGAAGAAGTGTTTGTTATCTATGATCAAACACATTATTCTTTAACAAGTAATAGGTACAAAATGTTCTCGGATGTAAAAAAATAAATATTCAAAGCAGTGCAGTCAGTGATTTTTGGAAAATATATTCTGAGATGCTGAAAAGCCATCAGGATCTGTGTGAGAACACTAAAGGTTTGTCTGTACCCAGAAAACTAGGCTGATCTATATGTCCTTCACTCTGTCTGGTCTTGTGTGTGTGTGTGTGTGTGTGTGCACAAGAAGAGTGTCTAACTCAAAAGCCTATTGACCTAAAGCTGTTGTAAATATTGTCCTTTAATGTTTGTGGGTGTGGAAATGTTTGTGTTTAAGTGTGTGTGTGTGTGTCATTGGCAGCGGTCATGTCAGAGAGGTGATCTTTATCTACTTGTGTCTGCTAACTGCGTCTCTGTTTCTGTGTCACAATTCAAGATAGTGCCTATCTGAGCAGCTTAGACTGCATTTATAGATTAGAGGAAAGGAGACACTTTTCATCGGGATTTGTACATTTGTGTAAGCCAACACTTAACCTTATTAAGTTTGACATGACAAAACTGTGGCCTGGGGCCTAGGAGAAACATTTTGGAGTTAACGGTTCAGACAGTACATCACAACAGTGAAGCTGCTCTCAGATTGAATAGTTGTCGCAGACACACACATTCACAATCAACCCAGTGAGAAAAAACAGCACTCTCTTGTTGAAGGTGTACCTGTGTGTGTCTCTGTTGCAGGAGTTCTTACAGTACGTATGTAGGAGTTCTTATTAGCAGTAATGTACAGTTATGAGCAGGTGAGTGGCAGTAATGATGAGTTTACAAACATGCATGTGCTATTATGTCACCAAATGACCAAATATAACACAGGGTGTATACAGGTATAAACAAGTTAAATTTAAGACTTTTTAAGACCTTTTAATACCACTTCTAAATGAAATTTAAGACCAAACGTACGATGGAAATACAGTAATATTTCCAAGTAAACACACTGACAGTATGGTAAAATGACAAATGACGGTTGAGTTTAAGAACATCGGCTAAATGTGTGTCATGCAAAAAGATCACAAAAATGTCATCACTGTCCTAAATTAAATTACTGCGGCTGTACTAAGTGGTGGTGGTGTGACTCCTCATGTATGTTAATGGAGTGGACAAAATATTAGGAACACCTTTCAATATAATGCACCTTAATCTCTCAATAATGAACATAAAGCTGAATTTTCACCTTCTTGTCAAAAAATGTATAAACTTCATAAATGTAGAATTTATAGCAGAGCTGCTGTATTGGATTAAATTAGATTGGAAGCCAGTGAGTCTATTTTATGTAGTTAACTTATTCTCTGAACTATATTACAAGTTATCTAGTATTATACAGTTAAGTAGTTATATTCAGCTTCAGTAGCGTCATGTTTTTTGTTGAATGCCTCACTCTCTCTCTTAAGGTCTGTTGAATGAGAAACCTCTGAGTGACTTAAAATTGATGTTGTGTAACATCAGCTGATAAAACGCGCAGCACCACAGCATAGTGTATAGTAACGTCACAGCTACCTGTCTGAGGATTAACGTTGTTAATGGTGACATCACATGGAGCTGTTTTCATTAGTTTTGCGGGCTCCGCTGTTTTTTTCTGAGCAGGTTCTTCCTCAGATGATGTAGATTTGTGTTTTAACCAGCGGTCTGTGTTTGTTCCTTAAACTTAATATCACTGTTAGCTTGTCTGTGTTATGCTAGCGGGAGGTGCAGAGAGCTACAGGTGTGTTCAGGGTCGCAGTCAGACAGTCGGACACAGCGGTTCCGGCCCGCTGCAGACGTTGGTTGAACATTAATACATCGCTGTAAATGTGTGCGGGAATTATTATAAGTGTTGGATTTGCGGGAATCAATTAAATTGTGCGCAATACCCGCAATCCCGCGCTGAAATTCAGGCCCTTCATACATACACCGATCGTAACCAAGAGTATTCATTCCTGTCTAGCCATTTGTGATTGAACTTGCATTTCCCCATGTTTAAGTCGAGTGGCTATCAGTGCTGAATTAGGCCCACCTGTCGATGATTTACCCTACGCCATCAAGAGCTGCGCAATACGAGCTGCGCAGTAGACTACGCTCTGACCTAACCATAGACAACGCATCACAACGCAGCACCGGAGAAAAAATATTCGACCTAACAAAACAGATTGCCCGCATTTTCGCGGCGACGAGACTCAAATATTTAAGACCCAAGCAATCTGAATTTAAGACAATTTAATACTTTTTAAGGCCTTATTTTCATGAAAATTGATTTACGACTTTTTAAGACTTTTTAAGGACCCGCGGCCACCCTGTAACATCAATAGAAACACAACGCTTCAGCATCTTGTTGCTACAGTGTTATGATAATAAGCATTAAAGAGAAAGAAAGCTGCCCTGTCCTAATCAAGCAGATGCTGACTTGATCACAATGACCAATGTGTGCGGAGGAAATTCTCATTATTATTCATAAGCAGAAAGGTCAGCTGGGGCCAGCAAGCATTATTGTGAAATAGATAGTGAGAGTGGGTGGAGGGAAAGTGAGAGAGAGAGAGATAGAGATAGATAGAGAGAGAGAGAGAAGGTTTTGAATGAAACAGAAAAGCTAAATTGCAGCTGAGCCTTGGAGTCTGGTGACTCAGCAGGAGCGAAACAAGCAAGGGAGTAAGACTAGGAGAGTTAAAGAGAGAGGGGGAGGAAGGTGGGAGGAAGGGGGTGAAGTGGGGGAGAAGCATACCCTATGGACTTTTTGTTTTAGAAATCCAGGTACCTGGTTTGGCAGCAATACTTACTTTATAGATCCAAATGGAGAAAACAAGCAATCAAATATAGAAAAGACAACAGTACACATGGAGAGGTTCCTTGCCAACCAATGTACTGTTACATTGCCAAAAAAAAAAAAGATATCGGTTTTCTGTGTTTGTTCTCCTATCATCTTTATATTCATGTCTGCTTGAACATATCTAAATATCTTCACACTGAAAGACAAATTAATGGGACCCAACAAAGATCAGTCATAGCACAGTTATTAAATATATTTTCCCCCAATAAACAGCCCACACAAACTCATCCAATGTGGAAATATAAAGGGTTAGACAAAAAGCTTCATTAAGATGATTAAAACTTCCTTTGTTCTGACCTGCCAACTGTTAACAGTTAGAGTAACAGTGCAGGAGGCATGCAAATAAGGTGAAGATAAGACAGCTAATTGTGTAAAAGTGTTAATTAAATCTACAAGCAGAGGAAAATTATAGTAAACATTTCATTTTGATGAATATCTTAGTATGCAGCGATTTCAGGACAAATTAACAATTGTATTTAATGGACAGCCCCTTAAGATGAACCATCCCGTTTCGAAAGGGTCCAACACAGAACATAAAATACCTTACATACAATATGAGACAACACAAAGACACATTCACATGCAACATACATAGACGCTCTCAATTACAGACCCACCCACACACCATTCCCTGAAAAGAAAAGAAAAAATATAAATGAATGAGTAAAAGAAAAATAGACACACAGCATCTACATGTAGGTAAGTAGGAAGTAGATATTTGTAATAAATAGTCAATATGAACCAGAAAGTGACACTTCCAGTAGCCAGTGTCAGATAAGAGGTAGACTGGGCTTGTTTGGAAAGTAGTGTGTATCAAAGTTTCCATGTCAAGTGATTTTAGCAAATAAGGTTTTGTTGTCAGGTTGATTCAAAATATATTACACACAACTGAGTGACAATGATACAAATGTGCTGATCATCAAACATGCTGTCTCAATGATATATATTAGTTAGTTTTACAGTTTTCATCATCAATACAATATACAATGTCCTGCTAATCACATAAAATATTTCATCATCAAGCTACACATGTAAGCATAATATATACCCACCCCACCCTCCCTAATTCACACACGAGTAGTGACCAGCACTCCAAAAGCCCCGACTCCCCAGCCCCACATAGAATCATAACTGCATGTATAAAAATATAGTCTACATAAATGAATCAGACTGGGCTGCAGAGTGGAGAGGGTGCCAGGCCAAGATGGATTTTCTACAGCAAACAACAATTCTTGAAACGGATAAGGTTGTCCCAGCTTAGAAGTCCATATTTTTGTAAAACTGAACAGTGATGAAAAGTTTTTGGGTTTTTTTATTCAGTATTTTGAGGGCTTGTTTGTATAATGATATGAGCGTTTTTTGAGTAATGGAGTTAGCAATGTACCAGGCAGGTAAGCAGTAGTTGATGTACAATATTAGAAAAGAAAACGTGTACATTTTTGCTGCTTCTGTTGACATATGATTCCTGAGATGCCGAAAATTGGCCAGTGTATATTTGAGGATTTTACAATATTTTACTATATGTTTTTTTTAAATGTGAGGTTACAGTCAATCAGGATACCCAGATATTTATATTTATTTACAATTTGGATTCTCTGCCCTGAAATAAAAACATTGGGTTCTATTTTAGTAGTGGTAAGTTGACGACAGCGATAATGGTGACATGATAATTGGTATTGAAGTAATTTGTCAATTGTATCATCGTTGTATATATAATAAATGTTTAATATGGAGTAAATGTGCAAATGTGTCTCTTTTTATTAATACTGTTTTCTAGTACATATTTAACATAACTCTGCTGTTCAGGTCATGCTCCCTCCAGTAATTGCTTACATTATAGTGGATACAAATGTGGTTCAATGCATTTCAAAGTTTGATTTTATTGTCATTATTATTATTATTGTTGTTGTTGTTGTTGTTATTGTTATTATTAGTAGTAGTATTAGTATTATTATTACTGTATGTCAGTCTCACAGCCAGTGATTGTGAAAAAGTGTAATACATTAGCTCTGGTCCGTGATTACAACTAGCAACATTCATGTTTTTAATGTTTTTAAACGGACTGCAGAGTAAACGCCTATACTCAACTTTTCCTCCATGTTGTCAGCATCCTGAACTTTCAAGTCCACCTATTTTTGTACACAGCAACACAGCTGCAGTAAAACTCAAACTTTTTGAGATCTACTTTATACTGTACAGTTGGAGTAAAATATTACTTTTAAATTCTTTAACGTTCTGTGAGCTAAACCCGACATGCAGTGCACTGTGGTAGCTAGAAGAGCACCATACAGCAAAATGTCCTGGTATAACTTGATGTGTGTGTGTGTGTGTGTGTGTGTGTGTGTGTGTGTGTGTGTGTGTGTGTGTGTGTGTGTGTGTGTGTGAGAGATAGAAAAGAGAGAGATACTATACTACTATAACTTGGGAAAATGTGGCCACTTGGTTGGACAAATAGCAATGTATGTCTCACCATAATATATAAGTGATATATGGGTGAGAGTAACTATGTGCTCTCCAATCCCTCCCTCTCTCTCTTTCCTAGTGATCGTGACTGTACTGACAAAAGCTCTCATCTGGGGAAGTTGGTTGCTCTCCATGTGCAGACACCCTGGTTGCCGGGGAAACCAGTCTAAAGTTGTGAGCAAGAGGTGGCGCAGGCCTCTGCAGTGCAGCAGAAAAACAGCAGCATAAGCCTGAACTTGGAGTGACTGCATACACAGCAGCACTCATCACGATACACACAGTCACACAGTTCTCCAAACTCTACATCTCTCCTTCCCTCCCTCTGTCTCACCTGAAGAAAAAACACGCTCAACAACTCTATTTAGTGTGTGGGCGGGTTTCTCTGTGGCTGGAGCTGTTTGCTGGTTACCATCAACAAGTCACATGGAGATCAGAGTGAGAGTAAACACTTAATCACTCTTCAGTGTATACTTTGAGAGAAAAATGTGCAATTACACAAGAGCTAAGCCAGAAATAAACCTGACAAACATACAGGATTTAAATATATTTATTCGAGGAAAACAGAGTTTCACTGGAGCAATTATAAGTAGCTTGCTTTGCTAAAAGGCACCTTGATGGCCTATCCCTGGACCACGTCTTCACAATTTCAAGGAATTGAAATCATAGTTCCTGAAAAGAGTTCAGAAAGCTGATTCATAGAAAAACATTTCATACAAGTAAATGGACATTTTGGGAAATATGCTTTCTTGCTAGATGAGAAAATACCACTCTTATATCTGTCTGTTAAAAATGAAGCTACAGTTAGGAGATATTAGCCTCTTGAAACTGGGGATGCATCTATCCTGGCTCTGTCCAAGGGTAACAAAAGGCATTTACTAAATACCATTTTACATCTCATCTGTTTAATCCTTACAAAAATACCTGTGTAAAAAGGACAGGTTGTGGTTTTCCTGGGGTTATGTGCTGGAACATATCTCGGTCAGGTGCAAGACCTCCTGGAGTGTCTCCTTGCTGGTTGCCTGGCAACTTCACAGTGACAACAAGGCTCCAGGAAGTCACTGTGCTCTGCCAAAATGTCCAACTATTTCTTCAAGGGTACATTTTCGGATTGCTGCCCTTATTGTCGTCCGTTGACAACTTCCTTCAGTAAGCCACTAAGGACAAAGGGTCAACTTAAAGTTCCTCTCCACTTTGTTTTGCTTCTAGTTCCTCTGCTTGGATGTTTGAGCTTCACTGTGCAGCAGGTCAAAGACTCATCCGCTGAAAGTGTAGAAAGATTTGTGGCATCACAACTAGTTTGGAGCCAATTGTGGTCCAGTCACATGGAGATCAGAGTGAGAGTAAACACTTAATCACTCTTCAGTGTATACTTTGAGAGAAAAATGTACAATTACACAAGAGCTAAGCCAGAAATAAAACCTGA
Source organism: Scomber japonicus (assembly GCF_027409825.1). NCBI lineage: Eukaryota > Metazoa > Chordata > Actinopteri > Scombriformes > Scombridae > Scomber > Scomber japonicus. The sequence goes on from NC_070582.1 coordinate 19,656,715, forward strand.
CAAACATACAGGAGATATATATATTTATTCAAGGAAAACTGAGAGTTTCACTGGAGCAGGTCAAAAACTCATCCGCTGAAAGTGTAGAAAGATTTGTGGCATTAAATCTAGTTTGGAGCCAATTGTAGTCCAGTATGCAACAAACACAAGTGTAATGTGGAAATGTGGAAATGCTCAAACACTGAGAATATTTTCAGTGAAGTAGGAGACATCTTGTGTCCAGCAGTTGAACTTTTGAAGTTACAATTTGAATATTCATAAATTCTGTATTGTTCATAAGGCAGAGTAGGGTAGATTAGTTTGTAAGGATTTTAATTAGGTGAACTTTTTTGTGGAAAAAACATATTTGACACAAAATATATTTTTATCATGCCATATGTGTGTGACAAATATTCATTTTATGAATTGTCAGAAGCATCCACCCACACATTCTTAAGAGCCAAATTTTTGGTTTTGAGTATGAAATACAGAGGAATATCCTATGGCTCCTCTATCCTAAACACAAGCACTCACAGTTAAAACACAATACACACACACACATACAATTACGTTGTACTGTCCCTCCCATGCTGACAGACACCTTGCTGTTCTTCTGATAAGGTCATCCACCTATCACTGCGCATGTGTCTATGTTGTGTTTTGCATCGCTGTTTTATCCAGTTTTAAGCCACATTTCTATTAGAGCTGTTTTATTCAGTGTTAATAGTTTTGAACACTGAGTTTATTCGTCTTTGAGTGGAGGAATCCTAGTGTAAACCTCCATGAAGGACACAGATGAATCCTAATCCTAACCACAAGAAACTGACTACGAAGCACACTGTGTGAAATTTTACATCTGTGTCTTTTTAAGAGCTGGACCACCATAGCCGGGCCGGTCTGGACCCGTAGCCGGTAAGCGTTACCTCAGAGAGCACTCTCCCTGTTTCCAGTCTTTGAATGTGGACAACAGCATATTTTCTAACTTAAGTTAGTTGTTTGGCTTACTTATACCACTACTTACTACTTTGTAGTACATATTAAACAGTAGTTTAATATGTAGCAGCCATATTAAACAGTAGTCATGTTGCACAATTCAATGCAGTCCCCCATATTCTTATGCTCTTGAAGCGAAACGCATGACAACATCATTCAAAAGGAGTTACTCATCTAACTTGTCCAACTACCAAGAAAGCTCTCCTTTTGGAAAATGTCCCTGTACATCCATGGGACATATTAGTCCCAGAGATAACTACATGAAGACTGCCCTAACCCTAACCCACAAAAGGCATATACTCGAGCAATGCTAATGAGGCAAAGTCAGATAGCACAGCAACTGAAAATGAAAAAAAAAAAACAAAGTTCTGGTTATAGGCGACTCTTTTATCAGAGTTGTGGACCTACCAGTGCTGTAACATAGAGCCTCTCTGGTGGCAAAGTAGCACACTTAATTGAGCTCGCACCAACGCTGATGGATCTTCACCCCTCAGTTCACACAGTCATAGTGCATGCAGGTACAAATGATGTCATGGCCAGATAATCAATTAAACTCACTGAATCATTGGCATAAACTATTGAAAGCCTGAAAAAGTACGGTCTCCTATCTGGTCCCATCCCCAATATGTCAGCCAGATCTGAACAGATCTAAGCTATTAATGCATACCAAATACATGACGTACACACTCTTATCTAAATGCATGGCATACAAATATAACCTATAAAGCTGACATATTAACACTGTTATTCTGGTTACTTTTAGTATTTTTAAATCTTAATTCTAGTTACTTTAAACTTATTACTTAATACACCGCTCACATTAAAAACAAGAATGAAGAGATGCTCACCTCCTGCACACTGATTCACAAATCACACAACATCAACAGGTGACAGAACAACCACTCAATTAAACTGGATCAAATCCAAATGAATCAGTCCAGACAACTCACTGTAACTCTTAAACAGATTCAGTTTCCAGGCAAACTACCCACAGCACATTATAGCATCCCAGCTGCATTCTTGTTAAGGAGATAAATTCACACAACAGCCACAGAGAGACATTTAACCATCAGAGAAGAAATTACCAACCAAAGAGACAGAGAGGGAGAGAGACAAGCTGTATCTGACTCACATTATCTAATGTCTTCTTCCTTTTTTTATGGAGATGTAAGTAGTAATTTAAGTGAGTCATTCAAGCTAGTTCTCATGGTTGACTAGGCCAACATATTTTGCCATTGGTCTAGTCCAGTCAGTGTAGGCAGGGAGGCCCAAGGCTTGGCTATCAGAGCTCTACATCCGCTCCCCAGTGGCATCCCGCTGCTGCCATGCCCCTCAGTCCAAATTCATTCCTCCGTTAGCTTAACAACAGTCCTTCAGGGCTGCAACAACAAACTAAATGTTGCATTGGCTAAAACAAGTAGGCATCTACTGCTCTATTAAACAAAGGAAATGTTACCACTAAATCTGAAAAAACGGCATTTGGATTATCACTTTACTACATACGCATACATTTGAAAATGAAATTTGGAAACTGGAGCAACCCGATGTCAAAATTTGTATTCTTTCGGTTGGTTGGTTGGTTAGGGAGGATGTCCTCCCTTGGAGTCCTCCGCTTTACGCATTTGGGCCAATCATATATTAGCATGAAATAAATTAAATACATTGAATTGACATAAGAGATCCTACCCTAAGGAGGACTGTCAGTCATGTGAATCTTGCATACACAAGTCGGTCCGAAACAAACACATTCAAGTACATTACTGAATGAGTACAGTTTTTCATTTTGGCAAGGAATTTTAAAATGCAGCAAACATCTTTATGTAATAACTTATACTGTGAACATTATGCATAAAATGCACTCAGCTTGTGTAGTGACAGACTCAACTACTGTGTTGTCCAAGTATTGTTGCTGTACCTAGCTGTCCAAGATGGCAGATCCGCTTGCGCACATGTGACTCACATTCCTCAGATTGTGTAATGATAAGGACATCAGGAGCCAATCCTCCTTTGCTCTCTTCTCACCTCTTCACACAGACTGCCCTTTCACCTCTTGCCCACCCTGCAGGTGTCGCTGTTGAAGCATTTTTAATTACAACTTCAGAATAATGATTTCTTCCAAAGAAGACAAAAATGTAACCCTAACCCTAACCCTCCAACATGCCCACTCTTTTCTCCTGTTTGCCTCACTTTTAGTTTTTTATGATTTTTATGGTTTTCAGCTTGTTTTTGCATTTTAAATGTGTTATTTTTTATGTAAAACACTTTGTAGCTGTTATTATTATTATTTTTGACTGTCAATGCAGACAGAATTGGTATTTGGTGTTTCTCCACTGCTCAGATCACAAAGCTCAGCACAGTGGAGAAGGCGTTGAACCAGATGCAACAGGTGGGTGTTGGGATGAAGGTGGGATTTAAGAATAATGACCAGTAGCAATATACAAACTGAGCATTCAATCAGCAGCATAGCCATGCCAAATAAATTAGTGAGCAGTGAATATCCCCTACAGCTGCCTTATTGTCAGTGATCATTGTTGCAGTGATTGTTTTACTAAAGCATTGTTGTCCAATTCTTGTTGGCATCAAAAGCTTTGATCCATTTGTCATTGTTTTTGACTGGGAAAACTAGACGTTGTTCATCTCAGTTTTAAAAAATTGATGACAAGTAATAGTTTGATAGAGTCATATTTAGCTACATGCTATGAACAGCATTGTGTGTGAAAGTGCAAGTGTGACTATCTTACTCACAAATTCAGCTGTCTAACGAGTCTAACAATCTGATGCAGTCGTGACAAATCAAAATGCCCTACTTAGAATTTTCTCAGGTTCCCAAGTTAACATTTATATCTTCTTGGAAAGTGATGTACTCCAACCAATTGAGGCTGGTTTCATAATGCAGTACAAATGTAAAGCATAGGCTTATTAGATGGTGTTATTTATTCCATTTCACTCTCTTCTGCTCGTCACACCAGCCAATGTCCACAACAGTCTTTGTCAGTTTCATATTTGAATATTGCCAAACATTTGGAAGTTACGTTAAGTCTGCTATGAGGAGAGAAAAAATAACTCATTGGAGGAGTCATCGCCTGTCCTGTCAGCAGTGCATCCATGGTGATGCCCAAGTCCCTACTATGAACCAGAAAATCTAAAAAAGCATTTCAGTTACAGTAGCTATAGAGACATTGTGTCAGCTAATCAAGACCTTCTCTCCTTTCCTTTCCTTCTAATTTCTCCTCCTTTTTGTGTGTGTGTGTGTGTGTGTGTGTGTACATGGGTCTATATAATGCTGACGGGCAGAATGAGAACAGAGGGAAGCTCAGAAAATGAGAGAGAAGGAGACACAGAAAGGAAAAGAGAGGGAGAGGATGCGTGGAGGCTGGGTCGCCTGTCAGCCAGAGCCCCAGCCTTATCATTTACAAAAAGACTAAAAGAATGAGAGAGTGAGTGAGTGTGTGTGTGTGTGTGTGTGTGTGTGTGTGTGAGTTTGTGTGTAAGTAGGTGAAAGGAAAATTAATAACATGAAAAGTGAGTTACATCTAAATTAAGTCTATTTGTCAGCAAATGCCAGTCATTGTATGTGGCCCCTGGCATTGTTATTGTGAGGAGTGATGCCTTGCATATTTTAGCAGAGACTGATACTGTTTGCAGTGATTGAGATACATGAGCTTTGTTAGCAACACTGTCTACATGGTGTCTATGGTTTGCTTCCCTCTCTGTCTTCCTGTCCTTACGTGATCATTTCACAAGAGAATTCAAACTAGAGGTGTGATAAGATAAGAGCTGCTGTAAGCTGGCGTTAATAAGATGGGAGTGTGCTTTGGTTAATGGATCAGGAAACTCAGACATGTATCAGCACATTTTATTAAAAAGTTACAGTTGCTTCATTTTGGGCAGAGTCTACAGATTAAGACAGATTACACATAACGGCAACATCCGTGGGTCGAATCCAGCAGTGGACCTTTGTTGCATGCCCCCCTGTCTCTCTCTACATTCATTTCATTTTAATTGTCCCCTTATCTATCTATCTATCTATCTCTCTATCTTACCCAATTAATACAAGGACCAACTAGAGTAACCAACTTGTCCCAGACACAAATTGATCTGATATTTACAAACAGACCAGAGAGAGTAACAGCATCATATAACATGCTCACTAGGCTGTCAGATCACAACGTCACACTCCTGGTAAGAAAATTAACTAAAAAGCGACTTGGAAATACTAAAGCAAATCAATTTGATGAGAAAATACCTAAAAATGAAACGGTTAATCTGGAAAATGCTATTAAACACTGAGGACAGCTGTTGTACCCTTTTGAATACCATTAATGAAATAATAGCGTCATACATATAAAAAAAGGTGAAACATAAACATAAAAATAATAAATAAACATATTTGTGGCAACAAATGAAAGAGAGACTCCGCCCTGAAAAGAGGATTTAAGACAGGTCACAGTAGTGACAGGCACACTTTTACAACTATTATAGTATTGAGAAATATAAGAAAAGCTAAGGCTGATTTTGTATTAGAGTCATTAATGAGGCACAAGGAAATGGTAAACTTAAATGGAGAAATATTAAAAAGTTAACTGGTATGCGTAATGAAGAGAAACCTTCCACAACTGAGCTCAAAGTTAATGGAATTCGGATACAAGATAATGACTTGATAGCGAGTACTTCTAATGATTTTTTTATAAACTCAGTTTAGGAGTTAGCTCAAAACATCCCACCTATAATTATACCAACTACCCCCATAGATGATAGTAAGCCCACTTTTAATATAATGGAAATATCTGAATCAGCAGTAATAAAAATCATAGCTTCACTACGACACTCAAAAGCTAAGGATGCATATGGTCTGGACAACACATTTTTGAAATAACATAAGGAGTCCCTTGCTTACCCCATTGCTCATTTGATTAACCTTTCAATTAGGCATAGTCTTTTTCCTAGCCCCTGGAAAAAAGCAGTGGTGTCCCCTGTTTTTAAGTCTGGTGATAAAATAACTGTGTCAAATTACAGACCCATCAGCATTTTATCAGTGATTTCCAAGGTATGCGAAAAATGGGTAGCAGAACAGCTGACAGAACACCTAAACTTAGGTAACACCCCTCTGCACCCAATGCAATTTGGATTTCGCACTAACCACCCTACGGAAACAGCTTACTGCTGGAAAGTGTAAAGTTTTTTTTGGATTTTAAGAAGGCGTTTGACACTGTGAATCACCAGACACTCTAAGCGAAATTATCATATTTTTAAGATGCAAACCTCAGTGTGCAGCGTTAGTAGATCAGCTTGCAAATTTTGTGCGGGTGATGTCAAGTTTGCACACGTTTTTACACACACAGACCTTTAGTAAGTCAGGCCCAAAGTGTACACTTTGGAAGTAGCTATTCTCCATATCTCAGTAATAATTTTGGTGTACCCCAGGGGTTAGTATTGGGCCCTATTCTGTTTAGCATGTACATTAATGACTTACCTTCAGTTTGTCCATCTGTTGACGTTCACATGTATGCAGATGACACTGTCCTTCATGTACATGCAAAAAACAAAGAAGGCTGCAACTAAACTCACTGCAGCATTGGTCCATGTCTGTGACTGGCTAAAAAACTCATCTTTACACTTGAACATAAATAAAACAGTCTGTATGTTCCTCTCCCAAAAATCATCATATACACAGCACCCTGATGTTTTTATTGAAGACCATAAGCTCATGGCTGTATCTGATTTTAAATATCTTGGCATCATTTTGGATTGCAATTTAACTTAAAACAAGTCAAAAAGGTGGCTAATACCATTAAATGTAACTTGGCTAACTTTTTATACATGCTATGATCTTTTCTCACATCTCATACTGTTACACAAGTTGGTCTCAAGCAAGTACAACTCTGAAACCAATAGAGACCATCTATAAGCAGACCATAAAAACACTAGACCAGAAACCTATCAACTATCACCACTGCTATATACACTAACAAAATATAATTTATTTAAATTTGACAGCTTCTTACAGTTTTTGGATGCCTGTCTCATATTTAAAATACTACATGGGCTAGCACCTCCCCTTCTGAGTGAGTTCATAGAACTGAAGAGCAGCAGTGGCAGAGCAACCAGGGCAGTCACCAGGGGAGACTGTGTTATACATTATAGGCAAAGTACGTTTGGACAGACAGTCTTTTCAGTACGTGCCTCAAACTACTGGAATACTCTCCCTACTCTCTCAAAATAAACTTAAGAGATGGATTAAAATTAACCAAAACTGTAACCATAACTAACCTGCACTGTAATTTATCTGTATGTCTAATGCCTTTAACTTTTATTTTTATTTATTATTTTTTCTTTCTTTCTGTCCTGACCTGCCAAGGGACAACGGATGAAAACTAGCTATTTTAGCCAAATTCCGGTGCATTTACATTTTAATTCGAAATGTTCATGAATGTACACTGTCCCCTTTTTAAATAAATTAACTAAACTATCTCAATCTATCTATCTATCCATCTATCTATCTATCTATCTCCCCACCAAAAAAGAAAAAAATACTCTTATTCAAGGTGACTAAACATTTATTTATCTGCCAAGCTTTCTCTTTATACCAGCACCTTACAAAATATCTCTCGTGCCTGGCTCCTGTTAAGTCCAATTTCCACCGGGTCCGTCAGCGGCGCGTTACAGCTGCGCCACGGTCACCTGAGCTGATATGTACCACTATGATCAATGAGAGTGTTTCCACTGGGGGCGTCTCAGCAGACGCTCTCCGCACCGCAGTGCTATCAATCCACAGCATTTCTATTTTTGACGAAGCCGTTTCTAACTCGCGACAGGAAGTCAGACACAGAATCGGCATAATAAAACTTCTGTCTTTCAAAATAAAACAACCTGTGCAGCCTCCCGATCGTATTTCAGCAACAAACACGAATAAAACAGACAGATAAAGCACAAAAATCGAAGAAAATTACCAAATCAACTAAATTTGAGCAAGTTAACAAAATTGGGCCGTTTAGGCGTGCTGCTACTACAGTAATTACGGTAGACAAAAGGCACTCGTTTGGATTTGATTGGGCTGCCGTAATTGCTGTATTAACAGTGCAACTTCATTTTAAAAGGCAGATTTCTCTCCCAGAGTTCCGCTGCTGTAACACTCCCGGTGTGAGTTGACACCGGGCAGGGGACGGAGCTAAACCGTGGCACAGCCGTTCCGCGCCGCTGACGGACCCAGTGGAAATCCCCAGTTAGCCATTGTGGTCTTTCTGCTAAAGGTGGTTTGTGGCCAAAGCAGGATATGAGTGGCTGTCCTTGACTTTTTCTTGCCTATTAACAACCTCTCCTACTCCCATTAAGGACAGGGGAACAAGATGGAAGAAAGGGCAGTTTGAGGTGTGTGTGTGTGTGTGTGTGTGTGTGTGTGTGTGTGTGTGTGTGTGTGTGTGCGTGTCCTGCTGATCAGCAGTGTTCACTCTGTAGGAGTCCAAAGTGAACAGCGTTGCCTTCAGGAGTAGAGTAATATATTAAACTGATGAGCTCTACTGTGCACTGTAAAGTGTTCCCTCCAACATGCTCCTGCGAGCTCTCCCAGGGTGTTACATGAATAAACACTCTCCGGGCTCCCACGACTCTTCCTTCGAAAAGCTGAATATTTAATACTTTTTCCTTTTTTTTTTTGGAGAGGGGGTTGTTTAAAATGCTAATCTGATCAGCTGCAGTTTTAGAACAATAAATATTAAACATAGTAACTCATTATGAATAAATGGGTGAGGGGTGAATTGTGTGTTAGCTATATAGATGTTGTGTGTGACAGAAAAACAGACCGACAGACTGAGGCGGGTACAAAGAGAGGGCTGTTTTTCATGGGCTGGTCCTTATTTCCTGAATGTGGCAAGCAACAACTTGGAATATCAATGATGCTGATTCCCCACAGCAAAGACTCTAAAGAGAATGAGTTTGTGTATATTATATATATATATATATGTGTTTGTGTGTGTGTGCGTGCATGTTTGTAGCTAACTGTACCTTATTCAGTTTTAGCCTGCAGTCTCTTACCAGCTATATTGCCATAGGCCAAACACCAGTTTACAGTTTATAAACAAAATTACAAAACCTACACACTTTTGCACGTGGCAAGCCCTTAAATTGGATTGAGACTACAAACTGATCAAATAGTTTATTGTAGGATTGATCCTACTAGGAGTCCTAACCTGCTTATAGGAAAGACCCCTCACTTCACCTCCTTTTCCCTAAACACACACATACACACAAAACACACACTGTTTTCTCAAATATTCTTTTCAAGATTGTGTTGGAGTGTGAATCATACACTGTCAGAGCAAAGACTCAGAGAGAAACAAATAAGTAGTGAGTCTGACTGAGTGTGTGTGTGATAGAGAGTGAGAGAGAGAGCATATCTGTGGCAATCATTAATACTCAAATATTCACAGCAAACAGACGTCTGACACCTTGGGTCGGTGAGGGCTTTTGGCTCATAAGGATACATAAGTGTTCCTGATAGATTTTGTTTACATCTATTATTTTATCTAATGAGATTATCTGATTTTTTGAGGTTGAGAATCAAACAATTAGATATTAAGCATGTTAAAGGGGGTGTATCAGCACATCTTATACTGCCCCTCAGTTCAACCTCTGTCTGAAACAGGCCGTTTTAGCTCCTGCCTCTTTAGAAGGAAACCCGACTATTAAGACCTGTACGCCTTAATAAGCTATAATTGTCCTCTCCTACTAAAATATGTTGTTTGAAACACATTTATTATTTATTTGAATATTTTCATTATTTAAAAATCCTCAACGTTTAACAAACATGACATTCGGAGGCTGCCACTACACTACAGCTGTTAAAAGAACTAACGGGTTCTGCTGGTTATAAGTGAACACTAAAACCAAATGCCGTGCCTACAATTTTCTGTCTTGTCTAACGTTAAACACCCTCAGATAGCAAGTGAAATCCACTCTAAGAAACCTCAATACAGGAGAAGCCCCTGTAGTTACAGCCTCTGAAGGTCAACCATTGGACATGACCCTGAATAACACAGAGGAACCTGATGGTCCACCAGTTTTACCTTTAGACTCAGTAATCCATAAGGGTACAGACAGTGTTCTCCAAGTAAGAAAGACGCAGTTTTATCATACAGCCATAATTTGATCCAAATGCGAACAGCTGCTGACAGAAAACAGACCTCTTTACAACACATACTCTCCCTCTCAGTTAAGTCGTCTGTGTTGTATTTCTCACTGACATTGCACTCGGGTCCAAATTGAGAAGACTGAACAGAAGATATGTTTATCTCACTGTGGGGTAAATAGACTGGGACCAAAGACTGCTATGAGAGGTTTTTATATTACATTTATATAGTTGATGACAACATTAATCTAATAAGTCCTCCTTCCACTTTCATGGAAGTTCCCATGTTCTGATTTGCAAGCAGCTGTCCAGGAGGCTACATGAACAATGATAACTTCTAAAATACATTAGTATAAATTTGAGCCTAAATCAGATCCAAAGTAATCAAGTGGACATTGTGGACAACTTATGGAACAACCTTACCAACAAAGGCTAGGGAACAGATGGTTATTTATGGATGTGTGTAAACAATCTGAGGATAAAGTAGAGGTAACATTGTAAACAGAACCCTGGCTTTTGGCCATGTTTAACACAGGGATCCAACATCATAACAGTATTAAACAATCCTGAAAATCACAAAAAGCATGATATGTCTCCTTTAAAGGCTAAAATAAGGTCAGTCTCTAGTTTGACTGAATACACACACAAACTAGTCTACAGATACACTTGGTACACACCAAGATACACACCTATTATACAATGCATAATCTCTCTTTTATTCATTGAAAATACACAATGACCCAAAAAATATTGTCATGGAGATGTCAAGTATTATCTCTGTCTGTGCACCCAGACAGCTGTTTTCATCTCAGCACTCATCATGTAATAAGTTGCTATTAGGACTATTCTGGTGAAGATTCCTCAAGCCCACATACAGTACATAATGATGACACAGAGTGCTGGATACACTGTATAATTTTATAACAGTCTCTGAAGTGATGCCATTGGCCTGATTTCTAGTCTAATTCTAACAGGCCAGAGCCAGCTCCTCCCCAGAGAAACCTTGAGACCATGAGCGACAAAGTCAGCCTCTGTGGCATACTGTACTGTATGATTCACTGCTAAAGACTCCAGCCCTGCTTCACAGGTTTAGGAATAATATGAGTGTATAGTGGCACTTGACATGCTTTCAGCTTAATGATTCAAAACATCTCTGCAAACAGTGGGGGCAAAACAAGTCACATTCCTTATAAAGTGATTTAGAGCACTAGGGCAATAGAGACCATGGAAACTTGAGGTTAAGTTAAATGTTCATTGATAATGTTTCCTAAACCTAACATGCATTACTCTGGTTGCAAACCCCTGTTTTTAGTCTTGTTTTAAGTGCTGTGCTAAACATGCCCACCATGCACTGAGACAACCTGACTATGGCTTGCATGTACAAAAATATAGCACTACCAACACACAAAGGTTTAATGTGACCCAAATACAGACAGCAATTACTAGAAAACTAATTTGTATTACATAAACATAACTTCTAGAGATAGACTTTGTTAGAAAATGTCACAAGATTTTGTAGACCAGGTCTCTTGAGGTCTTAACACTTGCTCACCATTTCTTACAATCAAGGCAAGGTTAGGTATCTGTATGCTATTACTTCACCTTGTTAAAGGACTGGTCTCCAAATAGATATTGCCCACAGGGTGACGATTAACTCATTTCAGCTTTGTCACTTCTGGGATTGCCCATGTATCCTCCCACACTTGTTCAAGCATTGCGCCACTTCTTGACTACATTGTGATTTCTATATAAACCTTAATTATGTCATATATATGATCAGGATTTTGATAAATAATACAAATTTAGTAACTGTATTTGAGTGAGGTATCAAAAAATGTGTGTTGCAATATATTTTAGGATCACAGTTAATGTTTTCTTTTTTTAATTGTTTTTCATTGGAAAACACTGTTTTTATTGTTCTTGGATCATGGACTGCACAGACTAATGGTTTTAACATCTGTGTTGTTTACCAGTCAAGTGACTAGTGAAAGACATTGTATTAATGTGATACTTGACATAGAAAGCTGGGACCAATACAAAATAACAGTCACTGTTATCTGTTTCTCTGATTTTTACAGGAAAATATAAAGATGTTTATAAGAGAACACGTTACTTTCCACAAGTGCTTAGTGCTTTAGTTCAAGTCTAAGTAATGTCCTTTTGGAACTTTCAATAGAAATTGGGAGTAAGTGCAGATAAGCTCCTGACTATGCACCAATACCCTCAGTGAATTAAAAAATACAAGTATTGTCAAACTGCAGAGTGGTTGCATTGCTATAGAGCCCCAAAAGGTCACTTCAGAATCATTTTTCATTTAACTATTCAACTATTTTTACATTACATTGCAAACAGGTTTATGTTAACTCACAATATGATCTTTATTCTAGTAGTAACTACTTGCTTTCCCTGTGATTCATAATAAAAATTATTATCTTGGACCAGTCCTTGAGACAGTTGCACTCAAGCAATGTTTTGGAACACACTGCAGACACTTCAGGAAGACGAGATGGTCTTCAGCTTAATACATTTATTGCTTATTACTCCTTCCGAAGGGCGTAGCTCCAGCTATGGCAGTTGAAACCGCGGTCATGGTTATTAGTAGACCTCCAACTGCTGTTGTACTTGTTTCTACAAGGCTACAAATATGGCTACAGTAGCTGTGCTATGTTTTTTCTTTTCCATTTCTATTAAGATTAGCAGAGAAAGCGTCATTAAGCAGGACACTCAGGATTTAAACTTGGTAATTCTATCGACATGACAGATGTGTTATCATAAACCACAGGAGCTCAGAAATAGCTTCATCACAATGCTCAGCCAGTGCAGCCACACTCACTATACACACACACAAGCCTTGCAAGTTATTTGCACCTATTACGAACAAGTGTTTCACGCAGCCTTTGTCATCATAAAATCAGCTACAGCTACAGCCATAATCCCAGCAACAGCAATGGCCAAAGCTATAGCCATCCTGTGGCTAAAGTCATAATCAAAGTTACGGCCGTGACAGCAGCCGGTCATAACACAGTGTAAAGAACTAGTTTAACAAGTCTCTGCTCGTTTTGTACTGTCCTCACAACCAGCTTATACATAAAACATATCATAATATGGTTCAGCCATCCTCTATGGATCAGAGGGAATGTAAAATTTATTGTGAGGTAACATAAACCTTATTGCAGAAACATCCCATACATTGCATTACATGTACATTGTACATTGCAAACTATATTTTTTCTCAAAATCTTATTTTGCGGTGGATCTTTCCAGGTACTCCGGCTTCCTCTCACAGACCAAAAACAGGCAGGTTAGGGTAATTGATTACTGTCAATTGCCCGTAGGTGTAAATGTGAGTGTGAATGGTTGTCTGTCTCTTTGTATGTTAGCCCCATGATTGACTGCCAACCTTTCCGCGGTGTACCCTGCCTATCGCCCAATGTCATCCACCCCCAGTGACCCTCTAGAGGATAAGCAGTTAAGAAAACTAATGAATTAATAAAACCACACAGATTTTAATTAAACCTGTCTGCAGCAGGCTGGGAGTGACAGCTAGCTACCATTAACCAAGATTGGTGATCTCTGAGCATGGAGTAAATGTGCAAACAAACACAAAGGCATAAAGTGCGGTGATATGTAGTGAGCAGTGATGTGTATGGTTCATGCGATTTACTGAGTGTTTACTGCCCAGAGATATTTGGTTCTGACATCTGATTCTGCAACTTAGTCTACTGCATGCCTACATAGTCAAACACTACACCTCAGTGCCTCCATTTCAAGACGTGATCTATTGCCATGTAATATCCAGGTGATATTTTATGCAAAATTCCGAGAAGTTTCCTATCTGGACTGTCAATTAAACTTCAGGACACCGACTGTTCTGTCAATTAAAGCCAGACACATGCACACGCACACATCATTGCTCCCTCAATTCTCACTCCTTCTCTCTGATCTGTGTTAGACAGATACGTCAGTGGGACAATAATGGAGCGCAGAGGCTTATGAGTGAGTCCTGAGATGACAGAGAGCCTGGCGTCCCCAATTCCCCCTCTACTGCACCATGGCTCTTCGTCACAGTATAATCCTTCCTCACTCGCTGAGAGGACAAGAAGGAGATTCACAGAGAAGGAGAGGCGACAAGAAAAAGATGAAGAAAGAAAACATTTAAGAGATATATAGACAGAGCTGATCAACAAATGGTAGAGGCAGTTAAAAGATGGAGAAAGGAGATGGAGGAGGTGTTCTGCATTAAGAGAGAGTGTCACTAAAAGAAAAAGGCGTGAAGGAAAGGGTATGAGTCAGCTGCATAGACAATTAGGACAAGGTACAATTCTTTGACAGACCCTAACTTGAAGAGGCAGCAAGATATGTACAACACTTGATGTCAAGTTGCCAGGTTGAACTTTAGTAATCCTGTGTCACAGCAATCACTCTCTGATCGGTCATTTAATCAGATTGTTCTACATCACCGGTACTCACTTTCCTATATTCCACCCCCACACCAGATCAGATCGCTCCTTGTCGATAGTTCCTGCCTTCCTGTTCTGTGCTCCCATGGACCTATCAAAAATGGTGGATGTTCCTATACACTATCTCAATAACGGAATGCATGGGGGAGACAGCGGTCCAAAAGCTTGACAGTCACTGGCCCAGATCACTGCTCTACTTTTAACACGGTTTATGTTTTATGATTCTTCAGTTCAAATAAAAACTGAAAAGATGGAGGGTTCAGTAAACTTTTTTCATGTGGCTGTGATATGTGTGAAACACCTTCTTTGACTTTCTTTTTGTTTTGTTTTGTTTTATTGTTGCCAGACCTCACACTCACACACCGAAAAAAGGTTAATTTCATGCAGGGACCAAAAATATAGGCAAAATATGTTCTCAGTAGGGGGGGGCTGCCAACTGAATGTAAAATGTGTTACATCACATTGATGTGTTATGCTATTAACTATTATCATTTGAGTCATATTCTTTGGACTATGTAGCACAATGCATATTTGACTCAACTGAACATTGACATTTGACAGTGTGAGTGCACAACAAACACACGTTTGATAATTATTTTAATAAGTCAACAAAATACTGCTCAGAAAAAATATTATCATTATCAATAATATTCTATTATATGATTTGTTAGCTCAGGAATCTCATTAATGTACTTACTAAACTCAGTCATGGTTTCAGTCATAGCCTTACGACTACACAGATGCATTGTGGGAAACAGTGCTAACAACAACGCATATGAATCAATATGGTTAATATTGGCTAAATTACCCATCTCAGCACAATATTTTGGTATTATGTTACATAATAGAATACGATAATAGAGAAATCAACTCAACAGGGGTTGATTTCTACTGCCAGCAGCAACAGGACATTCTGTTGCTATGTATAACAGGACATTAGTGGAGCGCCATGGTAGCTGAGTGGTTAAGGTGTATGCCATTTAATGGCAGCATCCCTGATTCAATTCCAGCAATAGTGGAAACAAACTGTGTAGTTTATATTTGTGTATAGCACACACACGTAAAAGTTTATCTACAGTTGGAAGCATTTTGTAATTGAATGATTAAATCATTAGTGAGACGATCCTAAAGTTTACTGTGAACTTTCAATGCTGTCACTCAGCTATCGCTAACGTTAGCAGAGCAGCTAACGAGAGCAGCTGACAAACACACACTGCAGCATTAAACAGGTGAAGAAAATAACTTTTTGTTCAGTCTGTCAACCCTGCAGCTGCTCAGCATGTTGGATAGTGATGTCTGTCCCAGAGAGCAGCAGAGAGAGGTTGCTCTGCACTGCTGGAGACATGATAACACAGTGCTGCACTCCGCTCTGTTTTTTACTCTCATACAGAAAGGTGAGATTCACCCCTACCATGTCTATACTACTGGCTTATTTTGGTCTACTTGAAGACATTTATGTTTAACATCTATGTTGATTTTTAAAGTACTTTGTAAATATAAAAGGGAAAGGAATTCATATTTATCTGACTCCTTGTATCAATTGATGAAAAATGAGCTACGCAGTAATATAGAAAAATCATGATGTGATATATTGAGATGCATCATGATGCATGAAGATGCATGGTAGAATCGAATCGAAAACTGCTGAATCGTAATTGAATCAAATCATGAGGACAGTTAAGATTCACACCACTAGTAGTAGGCTATTATTATCGCTAAAAATACTCCAGTTTGTATTTGTTTCATGTTTACAATTTTTCCTCTGAAGTATACAAACACACATTTTCAAGTGCTTAGAACCATAATTCAGATACATAATTCAATATTGTTCATATCTTAATATCATAATTAATCTATAGCTGATGGGTCCTTTTAGTTAATGGTAAAGTCCACCTTTGCATGCAGAGGTCTCATAATTTACTGTGAATGACAACCTTTGTTTTTGTGACACATACATACAGTACACAGAATTGAACAGAGATAGCCACACACCAAATAGCTCATTTTTATTTCATTATTATTTTTTATTATTATATTATTATCCTCTTGAATAGTGGGATGTGTGCATCTTTATTTCTTCTTACACTCACCAGACCCTCCAGGATTTCCCAATGCTGTGATCGCCACTATTAACGCAAATTCAACCAATCCCTGTGAATTCTGCGTGATCTTGCAATTTTAACTGCCAGAACAAAAGTATAATTATAGAGGTTGCAACTATCTTTTGCAACTTTCACTAACTTACATAATATAATTGCAACAAATGCCTAAAAACACTGCAAGTTTTTTTTAAAGTTACCGCAGGCTGCAAAAATCATAAAAAAAAGGACAGCGAAATCCTGGAGGGGCTGACTTACACACAAATACAAAACCTCTCTGCTTCACTCTATCTCTCAACCTTTCTCTCCCCAGGCAACAGGAGGCCCTTGAATAGGCTTTGATACAAAAGGTGCTGCCGATAGTGTTGCCAACTCCTCAGTAAGGAAAGTAGCTATTGGCTGTCCTAAAAGTCGCTAGAAGTCGCTAAATGACGTCATCGTCTAATTTGCATAATTATCATGTGCATGTTATTGTAATGGACGCTTGAGGAGAGAGAAATAACGTCTTGGGAGAGACAAAAAGTGAGTTAAAAAACCCTAAATATGTTAAAAACTACAAATGAGCTTTCTTATTTTGATTCTTGGTTTGTTTGTTTTTTAAAATGTAAATACATTTTGATATTTATTGTTAAATGTTAGAATATCAAATTGAATCAAAAGACTGTTATGCAGGGTGGATGCGGAGTGGTGTGGGTCTCCTCTCTGCTCTGACTGCAGCTGTGTGAGGCTACAGTGAACCTGACCGCCTGTGAGTGCTTTGGGACAGGGGAGGGGCTCACAGCAGCACCCACTACTCGTTGAGGACAGTAACGATACGTGCTTTCACTTCAGAGTCTCCAATAACACCAGAAAAAGTCGCTAGATTTGTCGCTAGTCGCTTTTGAGGAAAAAAGTCGCTATGAGGGTTTGGAAAGTCGCCAGATTTAGCGAGAAAGTCGTCAAGTTGGCAACACTGGCTGCCGAAGGATGCAGGACTACTTCTCTGATGAGTGAATCATTCTGGACAATGAGTAGGATTGTAGTTGTGGTTGTGATTTGTAAAAATGCTGGATGACATTTTCATGGGTTAATATGTAGACAACCAACATTTGTTGGAATTACAGGCGTTAACAGAGAAAATAAATTAAAACCATCAGAATGATTTCATTCTTGACAGCAAAGCTGTAGTGGCTGTCCAGTTACAGGATGTAATAGACAAACTCAACAAAAATGTTTTTAGACCCATTGAACATTATCAACAACACTCTTGAATGCCTCACTGAACTTGACTTCTCAGATTCAGACCCCTTGAGCACACACAGTCTCTGAGGAGAAATAACAGGCGTTACGGTCTGTCCATGACATCAAAATGATCATCATGAAAGAGCATACAGAAGGTGGGTGTAGATGGAAAAATCCCATCAGGGGTTGAAGGATTTTCTGAAGCAATATATCACTCATCAACCTCTGTCACCCCGCAATGCTTTGTACGGTGGTAGGATATGTGCCATGAGGCTGAGGTACACAGCAGCTCAGAATGAAATAGTACAGTAGGTAGACATGTCAACTCTTTACGACACCTCCAAATAATCTACAAAGTTTTTAAAGATCCTCAAGGCAACTTTAGCCGATTTTCCACTGCAGGAGTTCCTGCCTCTCAGTGGCTGTGTCTCCACTGCAGAGTAGGACCCCTTGGCGACGTCATGAGTTTCGATCGCCACGTAATCGTTTTGCGATTACAAACCCCCTCTGAATCTCTTCGGTGCTGTAGACGGCAATCAATGCCTGCACCTCATCGTCGGTCCATTTGTTGTACATCCTCTTGCTGTTTTCTTGTTGTTTACAGCGGTGTCTGTTAGGCTAATGCTCTCCTTCTGCTGGATTTTAAAAAAAATGCCGGTTGTTTTGGTGCTTTCTGATGGCATCAGAGCCTGCTCTAGGTTTAGCCAATCAGCACCGGGTTAACCTCAAGCCCAACCCAGGAGCTTTTCAGGGCCGAACGGAGTACCTACCCTGGAGTAGGTACTCCGTAAAAGTTCCTATAAATGGCCCTGCGGGGGAGGTTCCTGCAGTGAAGACACGCACCAACGGGGCTGGCCCCGTAAAATTACCCCGAAGTTCCTGCAGTGGAAACGCGCCTTTTGAGTTCATCAGGGCCATTGTTTATCTGCCTTGGGAGTTATTATTTTGGGGTTCCTTGTAGGCACAGTAATGAGTCCAAAGCATTGACGAGGGTTTGTGTCACTCTTGAATTTAACGTGATCTAATACTGTAGATAGGTTATCGAGTAGAAGATATCAAGGAGGTGTGGCACTTTGATCAACGTGCACATGCATCGGATCAGGAACGCACATTATGGACTATAACAGTCATCTGGGCATTTTGCTGGAAAGGCAACAACATTAATTCAAGTTCAGGTAAATGTCCGGTTCTAATTTATGTCTTTAGTTCATTTAATGGATTCATTTGCATTGTAGCTGGTTCATTCATGAGTTAAGCGTTGTATAGATTTCGCCACAAGGTAGTGCTGTAGAGTCAGTTAGAAACGAGTTGTGAAAGTGTTGCGAGAAGAGGAAAACTCTGTTCAGTGTTGTACGAAGCATGACAGTAGCAGCTAGCCTTTTTCATAGACATATACATATATATGTGTATGGTTTATTTAACAGCTGAGTAAACATACTGGTGTACTGGTACAGAGTGTCGCTGCTCACTTTATTACCCCACGTCACCTCCGGTATTTGGTACTTTCCCTTTCCAGTTTGTGTCATTTGTAAATTTGTTTTAGGACTTGTTCAAGTGTTTCGCCACTAGTAAATTTGTCTTGACTTTTCTAAAAGTGTTTTTGCGTCTTGTAAAAATGTTTTTTTAAATGTAAATTTGTTTCGGGACTGGTAAAAGTGTTTCGCTAATGTAATTTTGTTTTATGATATTTAAAAATGTTTTCCAAAATGTAATTTGTCTGAAACTTAATAAAAGTGTTTCATGTTTTGAAATGTTGTTTTGCACTTCCCAGCCACCGTAGAATGTCTCAGAATGCTCTGATTAGCGAGCCCAAAGAACATTTTCAAAAAAATATTGAGTCAACTACTTTTCCTTCCTCAATGACCGAGTGGCTCTGGTTCAATGGAGTCGTGGCGATTGATGTGTCCCCAAACAAGCTAAATAACATGTTTATTGAGGCTTTCACCCCAGCCAACGGGCATTTAAAGATCTAGAGGTCGAAACAGCTGCAAGACAGGGTTCTCAACTATCAAACAGAGAGCCTGATCTATGTCACATAAGATGGGGAGACTTGACTCAAATTGGAAAATTATTTGGGAGAAAAATTCGGGGGTGGGTGGCATACAGAAATTTATGGCATAGGGACCCAAAAGTTGTGAAGGGCATTACTCAAACTGTTGCAAATGGATCAACAGCATCAAAGAGCTGGTGGGGTGTTATGTACAAAACTCTGAGGAGGGCATCACTGAAACTCTTAAAATTTTGATACTCATTTCTTTTTCTTTTTCAAAAAAAGTTTCAAGTGTTGTATGATAAGATGCCAGATAACCTATGGTTGAACCTTCTTTTTGGTTATTGAAAAAATGTCACACTTTGGTGTAACTGTGGAAATTGATTTTGATCCTTGACTGCGAGTGCCCTTTTCATGTCAGATTGAAAAAATGTTTTGGAAGACTGTCAACATGTAATGGATGTACCAGATGTTGTATGGATTATTAAATCAGATTACTAAATATCTTATTATTATTATTAAATTGTTTATTTAATCATCAACCTCACCTCTACTATCCCATAGCGATAAAGATCGGGACAGTGGTCAGTTTTTTATACCTAAAATGCGACAAGTCAGCAGTAGCAACATATCTGTGCATGTTCCTTTACTGCAAACTTTGGGTCATGGCACACCTCGGAAACATGAAGATTTTCTACACCACTGCTCTTCAGACATTTTTCAGTTTAGTTTTAAAATGGAACATTCCAATGTCTGCCAGGCAACATGAAAAACTCAAGAGGCAAAAGAAAATGATCAGACTGCTGGCAAAAAAAAAAAAACATCCTAAAAAGCAAACACCAGGCTTTGATGAAACAGTCTGTAGGTTTTCTTTTACCTCTGCTTTCAGCTGTTCCTATCATTGGACAGCTTCTAGAGGGACTAATTAAAGCCTAATTCAAAGAGTGAAAAAATGGCTCTGAGGACAACCCGAAAGATGTTTTTTAGTGGTCTCATCAGTTAAACTGTCTTAGTCAAACGGCAGCCTATGCTGCCAACGATGATCATGGGACAAACATGATTGGTAGTTATTAAAACCAAGGGACAGTGTCACCTATTTGATTTTCAACTCACAAAATGGTGAGGATAGTGCCTTTGTTGCATCTGCATCATTTTTTCACAGAAGTGTTTTGAAAGTCTAAAATGAAGCTTCACAATAGTCTTCCCAGAGGTGAAGTTGAGTTAAGTGTTTTTTAATTTTGATATAAATATTTTCAATGTGTGTCTTCACCACAGCTAGATGAGGTCAAAACACTATGTGACTCTATCACTGTATATCTTTTGTATATTGATGGTTCTCAAGAGTAGTGCGCCTACCACGTAATGATGTATCACATCGCTATAGCAGCCCCCCCCTTGAACTTGAGGGGTGTTCTTGGATGCCATCTGTAAGCGTAATGTTTAGTCCTAATAGCTCTGGGTTGCTGCTTATTAGACCCAGATCACAACCACTTCCCCGGACGACACCCAGTGCACACACGCCCCCTCAGAACGGACCTCCCTGAAATTAGTTTTTGCAGGTTGGGATGTCTGAAAAACAGTTTTTCTGACTAAATGTATTCTAGCAGGCTTATGCAGAGTATAAGCATATCATACTGATAAAAAAATCTCTTTTACAAAAGGTACCAGAGACTTGACACATCGTCGATGAGATCAAATGTGTGGCAGACCAGTCGTCTCAAAGGCGTGTGCATGGCATGAGATCAAACTGTGTCCGATTGACTTTCTAGGTAAATGATTTCAGTCTCCAGTAAAACTGCTAGATGAAACATCACTCACCCTGTTCTTAATAGCCTGATCTAGAACATCTCTTAACTGAGAGATTACATGTTCCTTGTTATACATGACAAGTTTTCCACAGTAATTACCCATTTTCAATCATTCATGAAATCTTTTCCAAAAGTCAACACAGCTTCTTCCAGCACCTCAATCTTTGTAACGTCTTCTCTTATCATGAGTTATAAATCTTGGTGACTTTGTGATTCCCCATTATGAGATCATGAAGAAAGGCCTCAGAAACACCTTGGACCCAGTGTTCAGACATGGCGTGTCTGTAGCACCCACTGAATGGTAGGAATAAAACAATCTGCTCAAAGTCCTTTTATCAACTCGACATAGTGGACAGAGGATGCATTTTCAATATCGCTCAATCACATTAATTTGATCGTGGGAAGCCATCGTGACTAAAATTTGATTAATTATGCAGCCCTAGTAGACAGTAACCTGCTTGTTTCTTTGTTGTCTGCTCTACTGGGAGAGCTTGGCTGTAAAGATCTGAAGAACGAGGAGAACCCAGTGATGTTGTAGAAATTGGTGAGGGAGAAGAAGTAGTATCCAGGCTCCCAGCTGGCGGTGATAATGGTGGCATAAAAGGAGGAGACATGACTTTTTCAGTCTGTCAGCTGTTTCAGCTTTAAATGTTTGCAGGGAGGGTGGGGTTTTGTCGAAAGGAGGAGTTGTCTAAAAACAGACTGACTTTGGCACTATGTCCCTCCAGGTACTGCATTGAAATAGTCTTCAGCTTAGCTACTTTTTCATCAACCGTTTTCAGCCAAGATAGGTACGTGTAAAGTGCTCTAAAATACCCTGCATTTCAAATTGAAATTGAATTGAATAATGTCGGAGGTTTTCCTTACCCTGGAATGGGTGGTGCAGTAAAACCATCTTCCGGGAGCGGCTGTGGCTCAGGAGGTAGAGCAGTTGTCCACCAATTGGAAAACTGGTGGTTCGATTCCCGGCTCCTGCAGTCCATATGTCGATGTCATGGAGACACTTAACCCCAAATTGCTCCCGTTGCTGTGCCAACGGTGGATGAATGTGTATGAATGATTAGTTTCACTCTGATGAGCAAGTTGGCAACCTGCAGGGTAGCCCTTGCCATCGGTGTATGATGTGTGAATGAGACATAATGTAAAAGTGCTTTGAGTGGGCATAACGACTACAAAAGCACTATATTAGTACAGTCCATTTTAACATTCCAGAAGCATTTTGTCTGCCACATGCTGTTGGATAGTACTAGTACTAGGTGGAAACTCCTACGTAGATGGAGGCGGATGGTTCCTCTTTCATCTGTATGACAGTTCTGAGGTCATTTAATGCCACCAGATTACTTTCACAGTGAGGGATTTGAAACTTTATTCTTCCTTCAACTGATAAAAGCAGAGTTCACTCACACTATAGTAGCTACATTACTCCTAGTTCTAGAGTCCATTTCTCCTGAAGTGCCTCGGGCAACAACTGTATCCAATTTGTACCCAGAGCAAAAACATCAGTTTCTTGGGAGTTGTCAATGAGACTGATTCTTGAGAGCAGATCACAAGCAACTCCGACGTATTAGAGTAGAATATTTTGCTCTTATTATGTCTTCCAAAAGTGTTTCCATTCGTTTAGCACATTCTCGATGTCTTTGGTTCAGGCTAATGCCTGCTCGCCCATATTTATTGGTTAAAGTTAGCTCCATCTTCATCCTCTCTTTGGTTGAAGATATGTATCCGATTCAGTACCACATTTGAAAGTGGCCTGAATCGGATTTGGAAATGTCAGATTCAATGTGACTTGTGCTGTTAACTTTTAACTGCAGTGTGAACGTACCTGAATCCGATTTGTTGTCAAATACCCATATCTGATTTGTTTCTGACAATGTGAACAGCACAAGTCGCATTGAATCCAAATCCAATTCAGGCCACTTTCAAATGTGATACTGAATCGGATACATATCGGATTTTTTTGAATGCGACTGCAATCTGAACAGTCAGGTCGCATTTAATGCAGCTTTGATGTTATTCTGGAGCAACACACATCACAGTTCGGTGCCACAGACAAAAATAGACATCATTAAAGTATTAATTTTCTTTCTCCTCTTCCTCCTTTTTAACATCACCCGCTCAACAAAAAATCAGATTTGAGCAATAAATCGGAATTGAGCATTAAGTCCTGCAGTGGGAGCATAGCCTTAGAGCAAGGTACACCGACAAGAGAGAGAGCCAGAGAGAGAGTGTCAGTGGCCATTGTGTGTGTGTGTGTGGGTAGAAGAACAAAAAAATAGCGAGGAAGGGAGCTAAAATGAAAACAAGAAAGTGAAGACTAAGGCAATTAACTCATTTGAGTTGACAGAGCTAAACCAGAGTGTTTGGAAGTGATAAGGTAGCTAATGTGCAGCACAAGCAGAGGCCAAAACAACTGCATCTTCTTCTCATCCCCCATATTAATGCCACTGGCATGCCATTGAACACTCTTGTTTCCAACTTAGTTGTTTCTAAGCAAACACACACTGTCCTGGAGCACATTTGCTGGTGCTAATGGTCTGCGTAATTCAAACACAATAGAATTAGTGTTGGAATAAAAACACATTTATGCCCCCCATGTTTACCAGCAGTTTATTTCCAAGCTGATAGTTTGAATTTGTGAGAGTGATTTGGAGGCTAATCTTCTGTGTATTAAGATGAACACTTCTTGTAAGCACACATAATTATCCACCATACAGTATTAAAACCTGCGATTACTTGTAGCCTTTCATTCATAGTTTCAATGTTGTGAACAAACCGAATTTCAATGTGTAGTCAGTAACACAATGTGCGTGATTGCCATTTATCATGCATTCATTCCCTGACAGACTCTGTGATTGAGTGTTTTGATTGGATCACATATAGGCCAACACATACATACTGTCACAAACCGGGCCAGTTAGTGGCAAAAAGGGAGTCCATATATGAAATAACGAATCAAAATTCATTTTAGTAAATAATTTTAACTTAAATCATTTAAGTAGAAATGAGGTCACACTAAACAGATATAAGGTAAACTTAGATAAAAATAAACCAAAAGTATGTATGAAATGTAATGTTAAGGGTCAGTCATGTATGCAGTGTATGGATGAGTGGAGTATGTTGTGTGAAGTGTTGAATGCAGGAGGAAATAATACTTAGTTCCACGTGGCAGGTGGAAGCCTGAAACCAAGACTACGTTTACACGTGCCAGGCTATTTTCATAAACGGACATTTCATCCTCTCCGTTTACAAAAAAAACTGCGTGCACACCAGTCCGTTTTCAGAAAAGTTTCCGTTTACACTAACCCCTGTATATATGCCGTCAAGAGCAGCTCAAGCCCACATTAGCCAATCAGAATCCTGCATAGCAACAACAGCGTCACTTCATTCTTCCACATAGTAGCCTACAGCACTTGTATTTGCTAATGCAAACAAATACAAAGGGATTGCACCAGCATAAATGTGACTGCTATTCTGTATGCATCCATGATCACCATAGATTGTAAACAACGTCGTATTTAACCCAGGAGCAGTTTCCGGCTCCCCAAATCTCAGTTTTTTCTCTGTTTACATGCAAACGTGCAAACAGAGTTTTCCAAAATCTCCACTCTGGCCGGAGCTTTTAAAAAACATCGTTTTCAGGGGTGAATTCTCTGTCTGCGTCTAAACGGAGGGTGCAAATGATGGTTAATGTCTCCATTTTTAAAAATAACTGGGTACGTATAAATGGGGCCCAAGTCTCAGTCTTGAGGCAGCAAGACCTCAGTTCCCCATACACCCACAGGTGAGGCAAATTGGCCTGACGACCTATTCCAACCTCCACCCAGGGAAGTCACACAGCCAATGAGCAGACAGACAGCAGGCCGACACAATACTGAACAAGTTTACATTCCAGGTTTTGAGTAGAGTTTATGTTGCACTGATTGAAAACAGAATGACACTGACCCTGTGATAAACTCTGTCCCTGCACAGTTGCTCAATATGTATTTCACATACTATACAGCACATTGCGTTATATTCTGAGCATCAAACCGCTCATACAATTGCTGTCAAGGTAGCGTATCAAACCTAAGAGCTGTCCAAGTAGTACAGCAAACAAAAACAACAATTCTCTGTAGCATTCTGGGGGAGTAATCTTCTAGAGAGTTTATTGAAATATCTTATGGAAGGTCAGAGATGTATGGCACAACTCTCTGCAGCTGCATTCAACAAAGGACAGCCTTAACAAAGCCTAGATTCATCATTACAGTTTTTTCCTCTAACAATCTTCTGCTTTATCCAGTGTCTCAACAACAAAATGATTGGTTAGGAGAGTGTGTCCTCACTCAAGTTTTCATGGACTCATGCACTGCTCCTGAAGTAAAAAAGCAGGGCTAAATAATACATATTTGTAGGATAGGTGTGCCTGTCAGCAGTTTGGTGAAGCATTACTCAGTATTGTGTGTATGATCAACAGAAGTTGTGTGAACAGACTTACAAGCAGATGTGATTTGTTGTTTGACGCATTGATGCAATATGGTGTTTGTTTTATAAAAGCAATGTTAATGAAGATCAAGTAATCTCATTGTTATCAGGAGAAAATGACTCTGCCTATCAGTTATGACACTATTAAAATGTAATGCTGTTAAAACAAATATTTGCAAGGTAAGTATTGCAGATATGGCATGAAGGCAAGAGTAAAGTACTGCATTTGATGATTGTTATTTAATACAAATCGACACTAAAAGCTCACATCCTTTGTTTACCTTTGCTGAAGAGAGTGACAGGCTGCTTTGTGTCTGGCATTTCACATGTTATATATATATGGATATGTGATCATATTTTAGTAAGAAGCCCTCCACATTCTTGCACTTGCCCCCATTTGCTATGTCAATTTGCTTTTGCTCATGTTTGTTGTTGCTAATGCAAACTCATCACTTCCTCCAACTGTTTGACATTAAATTCATTCCGCGGTTCAGGGGGTGTAATCCCTTATCTGCAGGACTTTTATAATGAAATATCTGTAGGGAGTGTTATTTTTTATTCACAGCAACTTAACACCAAGAAAGCACAAAGCAAAGTACAGACAAGCTGAATTAATGAATCAGTGTATTATATGGTACCTTATGTAAAAGGGTAAACAGAGTGGTGACAGTGTGATTTTACTAATGAAATGAAAATCTTGTATGGTATTTTCCATACAACCTAATATTGGTGACATGGTTCTCGTTATTTTCTGAGTATTGGCTTTTACTTGTCAATTAATGTCAGTTGATGTTTTCTATCTAGAATCACTCACTCATAACCCTCTCAGATATCAGCTATAATGGGCAACATTTCACCTGGGATTGAGTATGTGACTGTAAAACAGCATGACCCCAGAAGAGACTATGATATAGGCTTTGTCACATATGTTTTTGAGAAAATCTTGAAATGTCTTTTGACATGAGTGATCAGTGAGTTTGGAATTATCTCATTTAAACTTCCCTTGCTCCAGTGAAGAGCAGAACAGCTGCCAAAATACCGTATTAGGCCTGATTCACACCGGACGCGAAGCGCCGAGGACCGGAGCTACTTCCCTTTCGGCGCCCATGTTAATCAATGGTGTCGTTCACATAGGAAGCGCAGCGGTGCTCTGCCCCGCTGCCGGCTCGCACCGTGCAGCGATCATTCCGGTGTCTGGTCTATTTTCACCGTGTGCCACGGCTGAATCTGTCAAGCCAGGCAGGAAGTCAAACAAATCAACAACGAGAGAAAGCCTTTTCTAAATAAAGCATGTCAAAATAAAACTATTTTTCAATAATTAAACCCTGTTTGACGAATGCGGTGTGTGTGTGTGTGTGTGTGTGTGTGTGTGTGTGTGTGTGTGTGTGTGTGTGTGTGTGTGTGTGTGTGTGTGTGTGTGTGTGTGTGTGTAATCAGAGCACGAGATGAACAAACAGGCACGCGCGTGCATACACACACACACAAAAGAGAGAGGGACACAGAGTGGGCTGGCTATAAGGGGTGGGGTGTCATACACACGCAAACAGAGACAGTGAAAAAACAGCTCCACGTGTGACAACAGAGGAGCTGAGCCGCTTGTCGAACTGTGTGGAGAAATACGCTTCTGGTGTGAACTGAGGGGTTGTGGCATGCGCGAGAATTTCCAAGCATAGCGCTTCCACGCCCGGTGTGAACCAGGCGTTAAGCACCGTGTTAGTCTTGCGCAGGATAAGTAAACAGCCATTACTCAGGCTAAGTATGAAAATTACCTGAGTCCATTGTTTAAAGCTAAATAGTCATGCTCACAGACTAACCTAAAGTACATAAAGTAAGTAAGTAAGTAAAGTAATCTAAATATAATTGTCCACCTTGGACGGATTAAGGATTTTATCTTAACTGATATTTGAGGGGAAAATCATTTTTGTTTTATGAAAAAAGCATCCATCAATGCATCTATTCATTCTCTCTTTTTTTTGTTATTGGGATAGGGGTACCTAAGCCTGTCCCAGTATTCACTGGGTGGCAGGCACTGCAACAGCTTGAAGAGGCTGCCAGTCGCAGGGCTAACTCACACACACAAACACATTCACACTCACATTCACACCTAACAGTAATGGGGATTCTGCAGTTCACATGCTCAGCGTCTGTTTAACAGTAAGACTAAACTGAAGCACCCAAAGGAAATAGCTCTTCAAACAGAAATTAGATGAGCATTTAATACAATGCAAACTGTTTTGCTGGGAGGAGATTGCCAATGCAATAATTTCTATTGTTTCAGCCCTGGAAAATATTTAACTGTTAAAACGCCATAACTTATTTTTCAAGCAGTAGTTCAGGTCCAAAACAGGACTTTCCTGTCTGTATGAGCCCCTCAGTGTTTCCACTTTGCTAGCTAATCCCACAATTCACTGAAAACATATTACAGCAGAGTACAGTCCATGTGAATTGCAAAAGATGCCGAATGCTTTTGCCAAAATGCAATCTCTGAACCCATTGGCTATCACCTGACAATTATTTGACTTTTTATTAGCTTTCTTTTTTAAATGTCTGCATTTATGTACATATATCTGTTTATAGAGATTAGAAGAAATGATGTGTGGAACATCATCTTGACTGATGCATGAAAGACGAAGTTATCCATTATCTGGATTTCTGCTGACAACACCAGAAGCTCCAAAATATTGGCCATTGCCCCCAGAGGCTAAATTGTTGTCAGACAGATGGCTGATGGGTTCCAAGATCGCATTACTGGCAGCCATCAAACTGTATTTTCCACACTGTGTGAAGATGATGTGGATTGTAACTTTAGTGGGAAGTATTCACATGTTGGGTAGAAGCCTGTTACCCCTGCCGAGGTGAGGCCCTTACCGGTTCCTAGTCCCAGTTCCCAGTCAACTGATGTCAAAATGGTAAAACAAAACCTGCATAGTCCAACAGGGTACATGTATTATACTGTAGCCCTAACTGGGTTATACTGTAAAGCAGTGGCATTTTCCAAGCCAGTAAACAGCCTTATTCACATCCACAATTCTTCTACAATATCAAACCAAAAAAGCTTCCTCATACTATTACTAACATGGCTCAATCTAATGACTATCCATTTTGCATGCCGTGCAATGGGTCAGGTGGACAGTGCAGTAGGAACACCCCCTACTAGAGTTTAATGTATAGCCTGTTGCACTTACATGCTGCAGATATTTAATTCGAACAGGTTTTTGTTTTGTTTTTTTTCCATATTAGAATCATAGCTTGTGTACCCATTTTCTACAGTCAACAATAAAATCTGTAGTCTGTAGTCGTAGTGGAGATGGTAAAATTAAGTATGTTTTTGTCTTCTGGAAATATCTGATCATCATGTCACCTATGGTTGGCCAATCACCAGCATGAATAAACAAAACTGTACCACCACACATACTGCACACAATAAAATGAGAAATTAAATGGGTACTAAATATTACATTATTATGAGGAATTGCCCTTTTAGATAAATAATGTACTTCATTGAGTTGTGTAAATCTTGTAACAATGCACTGTCTTTGCAGCTTTGCTTTGCACGATTCCCGGAAGAGCATTAATGATTACTTTTTCTTTTTTCGCATCACTCCCCTCTTTTCAACTCAATTCAATTCAATAGGCAATGACATTTGACATGTGTTGCCAAAGCACAATTATGATTATGAAAGACAATGTCAATGACAATCTCCTCTTTCTGCCACAGTATGGACTCAACACATACAGTGAATAAGCCCATTGAGTTTATTTGGAGTGGTTGTCAAGGTCCTCAAAGTAAATATGAATAAAGTACATTCTGTCAGGGTCACAGTAAGCTCCCTATTCACACAGCTTCATGTCTGCCACAATTTCCTCAACAGCCAATCACCATTGCGATGGAATCCAGGGAAACCATAGCAACCCTGAGGCCTTGGATGTTATTGGCAGGGTCAATGGAATGAAAGAAAAAAGAGACGGAAGTCAAGTTTAAAGAAAAAAACAACTGAATCTAGCAACTGCCAAAACTGTTGCTGAGCCGTGAAGATTTGACAGTGAGTCTGTTGATGAACCTACTATGAGCTCAAATAGACATAGTTTTAATGGCTCATCGGTTTGATGCAGCTCAGTTTCTACATACTGTTGAAAACTTGAAAAGTGAACTGTCTCTGTGTCTCTTTCTCTCTCACTCCCTTTCTGTCTTACAATAGTTGGGTTGTCGGGATTGTCTTGCCATCTCTGAGAGAGGGAGATTGGTGTCAGGCATGAGAAATAAAATCTATGATAAACTGTGTTAAAGTGCTAGTTGAAATGCTGAGTTTCATTTAACTAAAAAGCTACAGGAGAAACTACAGGAACTAGACATAATAACACAAACACCTGTTTTATATTATAGAGTTAAACACAACAAAACCATAAACCGCAACCTCAAAACTTACAGTAGAGCTCAATTCACCATATATGTGACAGTCACAACAAAACACTTAAAGCACTTGAAATGTGGTTTCATACTTAAATATTGCTCTATTACAAGTATCTATGGTTTAATAAGCAACAATCAATTTGGAGTTAGCCAAAGAAAACGGGGAAAAAAACATTGTGAGTCATAAGTTAAGGTTAAACATTCAAAACTCTGCTGATCTAATTTGCTTCATCAGGACTGTATGATTGGGTGTGGTTTGATCTGATTTCTCATGACCTGGTTTCTCACTGGCAAAATACTGTAAACAAAAACCCAGACTGTGGTGAAAATCTCCCCCTCACTCACTAATTCCCCATGTAATAGACACATCATACTTTATCCAATAGTGAGCAATTGATTTAGATTATTGCTAATAATAATCATTTTACGTCATCTCTGACAGCTGCGGAGTCCCACAAGAGCACTACATTTTTGAACTGTTAGCAGGATGTAGCATTTTTCACTGTTATTGTGGATTTGAGGGCACTATACAGTGCATAAATTTACACATTCAGAATTGAGATAAATATAGTGCACTGTAAAATAAATAGGTTGTGATTTCAGACACAAATGTCGTCTCAAAAACCTGTGATCAGATTCTGATTCTAATTCCTAGATTGGCCAATAGAAATACATAAATTCAGCATTTACAACACAGCCCTGCCCATTCACAGACAAAACACACTGAAAATAGGTTTTCAGGGCCTGTAGACCTCACAAGATTTCATTTATTACAGGGCATCGCACTAGATTGCAGAGTGTTCCTGTTCTTTTTGAACCCTTTGTATGAGATATCATACTAAATGAAAAAGTGCATACCCTTTTACCTAAAGTAACATAGCTCATCCTCTGCACTATATAAAAAACAGAATGCAGAGTGTCCAGAGTGGCATGTCCTTGATTGTGCATTCATTATTTTCTCCATTTTGTTGTTGCTTTTGTTTAACTCTCAGCATGTGTTCATGCATGTGTTCTGCTTTAACCTCCCCATCAGTGAGTGGGAGAGGTTAAAATAACCTCAACAGTGGTTGTCACTTCTATGGAGGACACTCACACACACACACACACACACACACACACACACACATACACACATACACACATACACACACACACACACACTAAAAGATGACTGACTGACTGAAAAAGAGACCTCCAGGAACAACCTCCAGCTGCCACCCCTTATCCAGCTGCACTTGTCCAAAGAGAGCACTCTAGCCTACATTACAATGACACTGACATATATAGTACAGTAGTATAGAGACAGTGTGTCCGCATTAAGGCAGGATAATTGCAATGGCATGTTTCACCAGACCACAGTGGGATCAAGCATTTTACATAATGTTTTATATGTTAATGTAATATGTTATCTGTGCATTCAGAAACACACACAGTCGTATATGTGAGAGGGCTTGGCTTTGCATGCTTACGTTTTAACCTGCAATAAATCAGGGCAGAGGTGAGGTCGGTGTCATACCTTTTCTACGTGTGACAGAAACTAGGCATCAGCCATAATTTGTTTACACTCTCAGAGGAATAATATTCTGACATCATCATTTGTTTGAGAAGAAGGTCACTCACTTGGTGCACACATCTATGGTGATCAATTATAAACCGGCAAAGCCCAATCTAGTCATCCTTCACAAAATATAAAATTCTATTCCTCCTCTCCCATATTTGAACGATTCAAAGAACTGTTTTGCTCTGTAGTCATATGAAATTTGTTTGCTTTATAAATTAATATGCATACATCTTTTTTTTTAGCTAATACGTTTAAGGAAGTGTTGCATTAAAAACAATGTCTGAGACTAGTAGTTACCTTCTTTCTCCCATTAATCTCCTGTCTTTGTTGTTTTGTTCACCTTGACCCAAAAAAAAGACCAGTCTAATTGAAGAACATGCACCACACAAATTGTGTTGAGGCTTTGATTCAAGCTGATTAATGTTTTTAAAACTGTCTTTCTCAGTGTGTTCAAATCCTGTTGTTCTTATAAAGCAAATACATCCATTATAATTATAGCAGGGCCATATTTTTAGATGAGCAAAAATCATGAGGTCACCATATTCTTATTATGCAAAAATGCATTTATCATTGGTTGTAGAAGATAAGTCATATAAGGAGGCATTTAAGAGTGAGAGTGTAGGCTCGGGCCAGCCATGAGTATAGGGGTATGGTAAAAGAGTGCAGTCAGGTGTAGGCTGACTAATCAAGCGTTGAGAGAGGGATGAGAATTGAGTCTGGGCCATTTCTCACTTCTAAGAGGACCATGGATCATTTCTTACAATCCCTTTGTGGGCACAAAAAGGCATCAGTCAGTAGGGAAACTGTGACAGAATTGCTGTGGCCTGCCACCTGACCAACACTTGCTGCTGGAGACTTCATTAACAGATATGGATCTTGAGGCTCAAGGACTTGTTCCCAACACACCCTTAACCTCATAGAACGCTGGCCATAGAGGCTTACCCCAACCCTCTTCCTGTTGTCTTTCTGCAGATCCTATCAAACTGGAATGAGACAAATTATATGGTGGCAGCTTAGCCATTCTTTTCACCACTTCCATCCCCTGCCAATATGAATAGCATAAGCCCCTGACACACTGCTCACTTCAAAAAGATCCATTACGTCTTTGGCTAAACCTTTATCAGTTACCCATTGGCTTAAAATCAATAGATGGGAGGAAAAAAACAGGTGGGCATTAGTGAGCATGCTCCAAAAGACTATGCAAATCTGTGACAGTTCCTGTGCCAAACAGATAACAGGGGAAAGAGAAAGGAAGAGGGGGGAGAGAGAGATTGGCTGCCTTAAAAACACAACCTATCTGTGCTATATTGAGGGGGTTTTAGTCAATGATTTTAAGTCAATTAGCGAGTGATAAAAGGGAGGGGACAGAGAAAGGGAGACAGCATCAGTTATGACAAGACATCTTCACAGATTATTTGCAACAAAGCAACATACAGCCAAATTCAAAGCATATGGCTGACTCAGCTGCTAGAGATAAGAGGGCAGCCACCCTAGAGAAAAGATTCATATTAACGCTACTCATGTAGTCAGGGAAGGACTATTGTCCAGGCTCTTGTTTTCAGCGGTTAACACAAAGACCGTTCCACTCCAGTCCTCAGCTTCTTCATCCTCCACACTAGTGCAGCAAACTTGAACTGACTGAATGGTTGATAGTATAATGTTAATTGTGGACCTGCCTCCCGTTTTTGTTGTTAAAGCTGAAGGGGAGGAGGAGGAAAGGAAAAAAAAGAATAAAGGAAGTTGTCGGTTCCTGTATGTTGCTGGTTATCAGGCACATTAAAGGTTTTACAAACAGCCGAGAGCCTCTTATGAAGCTACTAGCACAACCAGAGCCATGCTGTGCTGGGGAAATAATAAGAGTCTGCTCTTTTTCAACCCACACATACTGTAACAACCAAGAACATTCCGTTTTGTCAAATCAAAGAGCAGCCATCACATTCTGGTGGCGACTGAATATTCAGCAGGGTATTGCACTCATATTTTCCTGAAGAAAATGGAGAAACACTTACGTAGTCATATGAGCTCAGCTTGTTGAGGGCCACCTATACTCACATACATTACCGGGTGTGCTGGCATAAAACACTTCGACCTCTCCACCCATCAATTTAGAGGTATTTCCTTTATGCCTAAAATATGTTAGATTAGACAGGCCACACAAGTGCCCTTATATTCCCTAATATGTACAATACATTCTATTTAAATGGAATTAAAACAAACTCTTGAGAAAACTGACTCTCACTCAACCTGTATTTCAGACTGTTACATAATTGCTGTCCCTGGTTTGTTTTTTTACTGCACCAGAAGGGTACCGATTGTAATGCAGTCATCTTATTGTGAATTTCAGAGCAAATATGCATTTAAATGCAGTAACATAATTTCAGTCATTTTAACCCTCTGTGAATTGTATAGGAAGTCTAGCCTGGAGGGTTTTTTTGAATGAATCCTTGCTGTTCCTATCAACTCACCATGCTCTGTAATTATCGCAGGGGTCATACCATAATTTCCTCTTTATCCGCAAATAGCCTCAGCAGGATCACTTTTGTATTGCAATATAACATTTTTAAACAACCAGTTACCTGCAGGGTTTGAATAGCATTTGTCAAAATCTCTACAACATAAGGAGGATTGGTCGTATTGTATAAAGGGCAACAGTATAAGGTCATGGATAAGGCTTTTCAGTCACCACATACTCGCTTATTTGTGGTAACTATCCATTTAGCTGCCTGATGTCAAGATCATTTGGATTCTTCAGAAAATGCACTGACATATATGGCATCTGCAAAAATCAATAATAAAAGTCCCATTTTTATGATATACATGATATATATGTGATTTGTTTAAATTGCATTGTAGAAGTGTTTGCTCTGCTGAAGTGAGCTTGTGTTGTACCTCATATCATGATGAACCACTCAGAACAGTTTTTTTCTTATTAAGACACAATATATATATTTGCACTTGATAAATATCAGATTCAGATAAGAACTAGAACCTGCAGATGAGTATGTAAGGAAAAGAAACCCACAAACTGTAGAACTGTGGGATACATGTATTTTTCCCCTTCACAGTCACTGAGAAATCAATGTTAAGAACTAAGCTGAGGCATCAAAGACCAACAGCCTATCTGACCTGCATAGAGCCCCA
This sequence comes from Scomber japonicus, assembly GCF_027409825.1. Classification (NCBI taxonomy): domain Eukaryota; kingdom Metazoa; phylum Chordata; class Actinopteri; order Scombriformes; family Scombridae; genus Scomber; species Scomber japonicus. The sequence continues at coordinate 19,691,963 of NC_070582.1, forward strand.
CTGTGGGGTATAATGCAGCATTGTACACCAGTTACTTAAAGACCCATTCATGCAGACACTAAGTAAATGCATAGGACCGTAAGATGGGGGGTTTGGGGTAGGATACGATTTACAATACTGCCTCCAGCCTTTACGATTAAACAACTTACACACAAATGGAAATATATTCAGAGAGAAGAAAAAACATCAGATGAAAGTGTTTCTGATTAGAGAAATACAAACCAAAGGTGTTTTATTTTTCATAGCCTCCTTTGTCTCTCCATAAAAATAGTGTTGCTCAAAATAAATTGTTAAAAGAAAAAGGAAAAACAAAGTCATGTTTCAATTTAGTCCATGGAAAAGCCCCAGTATCAGACATTCATTTAATTTCACTTCAATCCTCTCTTTTTTTTCCCTCAAAAAGCAGAACGGTCAGCAAAGCCCTGTATCACTGCACCACGTCTGTTCCTTTGAAAAATTAGCATCGGAATGAGCCCTTGCAGAGACAAGTCAGGCAACTGCTGTAATGCATTACTAAATTAGCCCTAAACACTACACAAGCCATTAAGAAGCATGTCAAAACCTAAGGGAAAAAGAATAATACAAAATGCAACCAATAACAGAACAAAGTATTTGCAGCAACTGTTATTCGTCTGCACTTCATCTTTGCCAGTTGAACCAGTGGGGAATCATGTGCACACTTAATAAACATGTTAAGATACGCTACAACTAAGAAGCACTGGCACTGTCAAATAAACGCAGTTTAGCTCCAGCGAACAGAGGGTTAAATCTTAGCTGCAGAAATTCACTGCAGTCCAAAAGCATTTGGCTGATAGCTACTGAGCAGCACATTCTAACTGTGCCATTACGTTGCTATCCTTTGACAAATGTTTCTATCTAGATTTTGCCTGTGTGTCTTTTTAAGTTCCTTATTCTGGAAATACCATTTTATTGCATATAATATTTGGCACGGTAAAAACTGGAGCTTAAATCTGGGGCTGTACTTAGAAACTGGTGCCTGTATAAAGAGTTTTTTACTGCATCCTAAATATGGTCAAAAAACAAACTAAATGCCTCTTTTCCTACAGGAGACAGTGCCACCTTCTATTATCAATCACAAAAGCAATTCAGTATCTTTGTCTTTTTTTATATAGAAGTCACCAGTTATTAGAAAATAGTTTCAAATTACTTTCTTTCCTAATATAATCTGCATGTCTCTCCACTGCCTGGTAGTTTCATTTATATATATTTGTATTTTTTCATATTTATATATTTATGTATAGGCATGTACAATAAACAAAAAATGTCTCTGCTTTGCACTTCTGTACAAAAGAAAGTTACCGTTTTGCTCTTTGTGCATTCTATTGCATGGACTGGTGAGCAGATAAGTGGAGAGGAGTGGTTGGGGAAGAGTCAGAGATAGATCCACAGGGAGCATTACTCAGATTTGGGTCTCTTGAACCTTTTCCTTGCCGTGAGTAGTCTTAATGACGTAGGGATCAGCAATGGTGCTGATGTGGCTGTGATGCTGTCTGACTGAGCGATGAAGAGAGTTGTTCTGGGTCCAGTGGGCTCCGTAGCCCCCTTGGCGGGATGAGGAGGAGGAGGACACGTACCCAGGCTTAAAGGTGTTACTGTTGTGTTCCACTAACGTAGGCAGTACCAACCCTGTGTCATCAGAGCCACTAGATCCAGAGGTGGGTGGTGGAACTGGAGGAACTTCCTCCTCCATCTGAATGATTTCTATGGTCCTGGCTGCTGCCACCGTGCTCCTCTGTTGATGCCGCTTACGCAACTTATAGAATGCTACCAACATAGCTGCTGCAAGCAAGGTAACAGCAACAAAACAGCCAATGATGATTTTGGTGGTTTTCATCACCTCATCCAGGCTGGCGGCTGGCCCAGTGGGGACTGTAGCAGTGGGTATTGACACCTGCCTTGGAGTCTGAGTGTTTTGGAACAGTACAGTAGGTGTGGAGATGAAGACGGGCTGAAAGACGGAGGGCGAGGCAGGGACAGTCGGCTTAGGTTTAGGGGTCTCTTCCACTGTGGGCTCCAAAAACTCCACTGTTACAGTGGTAAAATAGGACAGATTGGACGTGTTGAGTTCGGCATTGCTGACATTTAGGTAGGCAGAGGCATTGGAGTTTCCTGCCATGTTGCTCACCATGCAGGTGTACACCCCTGTGTCTGATGGGAGAACATTGGAGAAGTTGAGTGTCCCATCATTAAGGACAGATATCCGTGGGTGAGCCGAGCCATGGGTCAGTACAGTCCCATTGGGGAGAAGCCATCGAACTGAGCTCATAGCAGCTGTGCGACATTTCAGTTCTGCCACCCTTGCTGCTGAGATGTTTAGATCTCTAGGAGCATCGAGTATGAATGGTGCTGAACACTGAAAGGTAGTCTGATCCACTTCCACCAGATATCGTCCTCTCATGTGGGCCGGGGTGTGGCAGCGTCCACAGCAGGTAGAATTTGTGGGAATGTATTCTCTGAGCCACCAGGATAGCCACACTACATCACAGTCGCATCGCCAAGGGTTGTGGTGCAGGTGTAGCTCCACCAGGTACTGTAGAGGGGTGAAGAGGTTATGGGGGAGGGATGACAGATTATTATGGGCTAAATTCAGCTCCACCAATGCTGTAATATCATCAAATGCATTCCTCTCAATAGTGGTGATGGCAGAGTTCATAATCCACAGTTTACGTAGATTCTTGAGCCCATGGAAGGCTCCGGGCTTCAGTTCCGGAAAAACATTCTCCGATATTTCGAGCTCCTCCAGTCCCACTAGTGGTGAAAGATTAGGAAACTCCCTCAGGTTGCACATCCCCAAGTTGAGGTACTTGAGGTTTTGAAGGCCTTCGAAAGCCCCATCAGAGATATACTCCAACTTTCTCAGTTCTCCGAGGTCCAGTCTCATGAGGGAGGGAACACGGTTGAAGGCATAAGAGGGGATGCTCTCAATAGGATTGTTTCTAAGCCACAGCTCTCTCAACTTCGACAGGTACTCAAAAGCTCCACTAGGTATGACTGTCAGTCTGTTGTCAAACAGCTCCAGGGTGTTGAGGCTGGTCAAGCCATTGAAAGCCCCCACTTCAATCTGCCTGATGGCATTCCTGCCCAACTGCAGTACCTCCAGGTGATGTAGGTGCCTGAAGGTATCTGCCTGTATGGTCTCTATGCTGTTTTCCATCAGGTTGAGGTACCTGGTGTTGGGTGGGATGTTCGGAGGAACCCTAACCAGGCCTCGGCGGGTACACACCACCTTGCTGAGCTGGTTAGTGCAGGAGCACACACCTGGACAGTTCTGTGGGTTAGCCGAGCCCATTGCTGGGCCTGTGGACTGGCACATACTGAGAGCAGGCACCATGAAGGAGAGCACGGCGAGCAGGGCTGCGTTCCAGGTAGGCTGCACACTAACCTGGCCCAAAGGACTCATGGTGTGGAGGGCTCATTATTCTGCATGGTGGGGGGAGACGGCACACACCAGAGGACAGACCACCCTAGCCTGGCTGGAGCAACTCAAGGCTCCCAAGTTCCATCGACAGTGCAGGGGGATGCTACATCAAAATAGATGTGACAGAAGGAGAAAGGGAGGGTGGTGAGAGACAGAGAGATTAATACAAGAGAAGTAGCAGGGAAAAACAGTGCAGCAATGTAACAAAATTAATAATAGTATCAGTGACGTACCTCATTAGTTTTGAAAGTGGTCCTTTTTGCCTCTTTACAAATGTTAAAAGCAACAGTCATGAATCACATTCATTTATAATTCCCCTCCATGGAAATACATGAGATAGATGTTCTCTTGTTTTCCCTTTCTGAAAAAGTGAGGTGGCCCTCTATTAGCCAAAGGTACAAAATGGCTCCTGGTATTAAAGACTGAGAGCACCATGGAAAGCACTCACAGGCAGAGGTAAGGCCAGGAAGGCTTGGCAGGTGCCTGGATCCCTTCTGCCCCCACTAACTGCCCCCCTGCCAGGCCGCAGACTCCAAAATGCAACTCCACTGTGGATAAATCATAATGATCCATAAAGCACTTAAAAACGACAGAGGAGGAGAGAAGAAGTGACCAACTGAAATAAATAAAAATCCCCAGTTCTCTCGGCTGCTGATACATGTGTTGGCTCATCCGCTGGTCGCCTGTTTGGTAGAAAGACCTCCCTCACTGTGACTTTGCCAAGGGCTAGTCGGTCGGTGATTAGCCCCGTTGTGACAGAGACTGAGAGACAGAAAAAGGCTAAAGAACTCCTGGCACAATCATCCCCCTCTCCTCCTCTGTGTTCCTCTTGCTTCCTCCCAATGTTGGGCTGGCCCTGGTCAGAGCAGCTGCAGGCTGCCGTGTGCACAGTTAGCAGTAATCCGTCTATTCCTCCTGGGGGGAGGGGGGGTTGGGGGTGGTGGGAGAGATGGTGGCGCTGGGTGGGGGGTGGAGAAGGGGATGCGCTGCACTGTTGGAGCTTCGCAAAAGGCTGTCGGAAGAGAGAGAGCACTCTTGTCCTCTTCTGCAATGAGAGAAAAGAGAGAGAATGTCCCTGGGAGGATGTGTGTGGAAGTGGGCTCCGTATCTGTATCCATAAACAGAGAAAGGTTTGAGGATTCTTCTGTCCGCTCGCTGTTTGTCCCCCGGGCTGTCTCTTGCAGTGTTCTTCTGCTTGCTTATTTGTTAGTTTTTCTCCAGGGCTGAGGTAGTAAGTTGTGGCAGTTAGCCATGTGTGTGGCTGTCAGACTTGCGGCTGGCTGGTTGACTACTGCAGTAGACAGAGTAAAACAGAGAGAGAGAGAGAGAGGGAAAGAGAAAGAAAGAGAGAGAAGGAGAGCGAGAACCACAGACAGATCAAGAGCAGGGTAAAGATAGAGTGCGCAAAGGAGAGAGTATGAGAGAGAGAGATGGAGAGGAAGAGGCACGCCAGCACTCAAACAGGCAGCCCACCGTCACAAAAGCAGCAGGAGCAGCATTCTAATCCACATCTCCTCTTCTTGTTTATTCTTCAATCTCTCTCTTTTCTCTATTCCCCCCCTCCGATGTGTGTCGGTGTTGCAGGCAGCTAAGATGCTCGCTCTGCCCCCTCCCTTTGTCCTTCAGTGGGAACGTGAATGTACTGCTGACGCACTCCTCTCAGCTGCTCAGCCAGCCTCAGAGCAGTGCATTGGTTTGATGCAGTGTTCCTGTGTATTAACACATTCAACCTCCCCTCCTCCCGTATTGCTCCTTGTCCCTCCCCTCACTGTAACTATCGTCTCTTTCTCTCTCTCTTTATGTCCCTGTATCTCACATGTTCTGTTCCTCACCTTCTTTCTTTACTCTCACTCTTGAGATCACTTTACCGGTGCCAATCTTCCCCTCTACCTCGCTGTCTGTCTCCGTGCCTCCCCCCAACTTGTCATAAAATTAAAAGCCTCCAATTCCCAAGTATCATACAGAGACAAGAGGTCAGACTTCTACTCCAACTCTGGAGTGGTTTTTGTGTTCTCTGTCTCGTAAGCGCAGCAGTGCGCCAGTGTTTTCCAGTGGAGATGCGGCTTGCTGCTTTTCCTCACTTCTTGTAAGGCACATTTTGGTGAGTGTTTCCCTCATATATTATTACCATAAAGGACAAACAGACAGAGTTCTTTCTTTTATTTGTTTAGTTTTTTCTTATTGTGTCAGCTGTATAGGATGTATTCAGTGTGTGTGTGTGCCTGTGTGTGTATTTTGGAGATGGAGGGTTGGGTCGGGGGGTCCGTGACATCATAGAGGACTGAAATGCTGACTCTGCTTCTATGTGTCTGCTGGGCAGTCTTCTCTTCAGGGAGAAGAAAGATGAAAGAGCTTGCACACAGTTATCTCTTAGAAAGATGAGAGAGAAAGACAGAGATATAGAGGAAAAGGGACTTACCGAGAGAGAGAGAGAGAGAGAGAGAGAGAGAGATGGGGCCGGGTAGGAGGAGATATATCCACGTCCTTGGTGAAATAGGGGAAAGGAGCCCATATAGAAGGACAAGAGAAATGAGATAAATACGGATAGAGAAGAAGAATGAGGGAGACAAATGAGGGAACGAACTGCATAGTAGTGTCCTCACTGAAATGGCACAGAGAAGCAGGAAAAAGAAGGATGAGGATTAGGGGTGAGTAGGAGGGACGAGAGGAGTGTTGATAGTGCTGGATTAAGCATCATTTGAATGCAGGAGAAGGAGTCTCTCTCTGTCTTTGGTTAGTGTCCATATTCTCTTTCTTTCTCCCCCTCCTCTTTCCTGTCACATATATATTTGCTATTGGGGTTGTGGTCTATAGATTAAAACACAATATAATAATAAATGTGCCACTGTCAATTCTAATTTTAATTACAATTTATGAAATTAATGATTGGAATATTAAATTCCATGATGTAAAGATGTTATTGAAAAATTAATGCGTTGTGTCCACACTGGACTGTAAAGGGGATGAAAAAGAATGAAGTGATACAGAAGATAAATGAAAGAAATCCATGAACCCATAAACATTAATAAAATACAAAACAAATGATGATGCTCAGTATTATCAGTATATGTCTAGATAAGTTATGGAATATTAGCCTTCTCCATATGAATCTTAGAATTCATTTCATGTGCAACATATTAGCTTCTGCTGAATTCACGGCACTAATCAAAAACAATTACCTCTTTCCCTGTCAGGAAACTGAAGCAGCATGAATGTGATATGCTCGAATATAATATATTTAATAATAATAATAATAATAATAATGATGCATTTTATTTAAAGGCGCCTTTGAAAGCACTCAAGGACAGAGTCAGAGTCAGAAGTGTAAATGTCTGGTGGGGCAGAGTTCCAAAGGCAGGGGGCAGATCGGCTGAAGGTTCTTGACCCCATGGTGGTTAAGTTGGCAGATGGGGCAGAGATCTGGTTGGCAGAGGAGGACTGGAGAGTTCGGGAAGGTGTGTAGATGTGAATAAATTCAGAGAGATATGATGGTGCCAGGTTGTGAAGGATCTTGAAAGTGAGAGTCAATGCAGGATTTGATAGGGAGCCAATGAAGTTGCTGCAGGGCAGGAGTGATGTGTTCAATAGAGGGAGTTCTGGTTATGATACGAGCGGCTGCGTTCTGTACCAGTTGGAGTTTGTGAAGAGATTTCCAAGGAAGACCAAAGAGGAGAGAGTTACAGTAGTCCAGATGGGATGTAATCAGGGTGTTTACCAGGATAGCAATGCAGGTTGGTGAAAGTGAGGGACGGAGACGATTGATGTTGCGTAGATGGAAGTATGCAGACCGAGTGACGTTATTGATGTGGGCTTCGAAAGATAATGTGCTGTCCAGGATGACACCCAGGCTCTTTACCTGAGGGGATGGAGGAACAGTGGAATTGTTGATGGACATGGAGAAAGTGTTGAGTGTTGCTAAGGTTGATCTGGTACCGATGAGGAGGACCTCAGTTTTTTGTCGTTGAGTTTAAGAAAGTTGATTGAGAGCCATGATTTAATTTCCAGTAAGCAGTTGGACAGAGCTGGTAGAGTGGAAGTAGGCTTAGTGGAAAGATAGTGTTGGGTATCATCAGCGTAACAATGGAATTGTATAACAAATTTCCTGAGAATGTGACCAAGAGGCAGAAGATAAATAATGAACAGGAGGGGGCTAAGGACAGAGCCCTGGGGAACACCACTAGAGACTGGAGAGGATTTCTTCTCTTTTAAACTTCGGTAGACCAAATTGATTGTCAGAATGCATTTTTTAATAGACTTTTTAAAACTGTATTCATATAATGCCGAAATGTTTATACACTAACAGCAGATTTGGGATGCTTTACGCTGCAAATGAGCAAAAAACTGATGATGATAATGATCATTTTAAATGAATTATTAACAACACAAAATAATGAGTGACCAAAACCGATGCTAGTATCAAAACTATTGCTTGTAATAACAATAATAATTATTATTATTATAATAATAGCAATTTTATGTGCATATGGAAAATGTAAAATTAGGCTATGCATTTGAATTGAAGAACAATGCAGAGTGTCCTTCACTGCCCTACAGTATTTAGTGGAAATACAATTGTGTGAGCAACAAAGGGAATGAATGAAACTTATATCTGACAGTGTGTTTTTTGCATCAAAGGATGACTTTCAGAGGGCTGAAATAGCAGATGAAAAACAAAGGATGAATGAAAAAACTCACTAGCATCTGTGTTTTGAGAAGTAATACGGCAAATAAGCTAGAAAAGCAGTTGAAAAATGTGCCAAGTGCAGCTCATGTACCTATTCTATTCCCATATGATTCTTTAGAGTGAGGAGAGGAAGAAAGAGGGAGAGAGGAGGAGTGTGGCGGGGGGATGAGGGAAGGGTGAAGGAGAGATAACTATTAGTTAAGGTGGCACAGACAGGTTTGGTCAGATAATTGATGGCCACGGTTGTAGCTGCTGTGTTAATGCTATTACAGGGGGCATGAGCATGGAAAGGTCAGTTAGCACACTGGATATATGACATTTCCTCCTGCTGTCATTATGGCCGTCTCTTTTTCCCTTTACCTCTGTCTTTCCTTCTCTTTCTGTCAACATGGAACTGGACTTATTACCATCAAAGAGAGGAATATCAACAGCAGCTGCTGAAGTCCAGTTCTCCCTTTAAATACATGAAATGGATTCGGGGTGAGAATTTATTGCCATATGAAAATTAATATAAAGTGTGTAGTAAATCATAAGGGGTTTTATGAAATTACTCTCTAGTCTGATGTAGCATCTTATGTTACTGTCTATCAATTGCACAACATTAATAATTCAAAAAGACTGGTGTTTCCAAACGCCATATATTGTGAACTGGATGTGTTATCTGTTGAACTAATCTCTGTGTTTGAGACCTTCAAAGTAAATGATAAATAAAAATAGTGGCCTCTGAATTTTCCTGATCAAAATATGCCAGAAATAAGAAATATTTAAATAGACTTTTCTCCTAACATGAATGTACCATATTGTTAGCTGCTGCTTTCTTTCATCAAGAATAAAAAAAAATAAAAAAATTAATGTTTTTATCTGTTAATGGACAACCGCTGATGCTTGACAAGCATACAGTGCATTCAGCTTTAGAGGAGTATTAGAAGCTGCATTATATTACTCAATTATTGGACCATTCACTCTAAAAGCTCTTCATAATCTATTTTGCTGTGTTTTCCTATTTTGCAAAACATCTGCAGTTTGAGTGCAATCAATTGGTATTCAAACTAATCTTCCAAAGTGCCAAAAGGGTTAGGGTTAGTATTAGAATATAAACTCTGCATGTCTTCAAAGCAAAAAGAGCTGAAGGAACAACAAAACTTCAAATATGGAAAGGAAACAAACATATAATAAGTAAAGTGTGATCAAAAATGGCCTGTGGGGCAAAAAAAAGTTCCAATTGTCACCAAAAAGAGAAACAGCGTTGGAAGCATTATCATAACCATCTGAGCCAGTCATCCACAACCTCAGTTACCTGCAGTATTGGGTTGAATAGACTAAATCAGAGCAAATACAGATTCCAACGCTTTTTCCTCAATCCTTGTCCACTTGTTATCATATATTTGGTCTGGAAATGAGGAGTCAGCAGATCTAGGCAGCAACTGAATGGATTAAATTTCCAGTATTGCTAAAACTCATTGAAGCATAGAGAAATGTTAAGCAGGCGATGAAGAAATGCCAAGCAAATAGTCTCTCAGAATAAGAACCTTGCACAAATTAACTTAGAGTTGCCTGTTTATGTTATTTCTGTTTTGTGATTAAATGGATATTATATTTGCACCTGTCGGTCTTGCCTGGCTTGGCATCTTGCCGCCCCCTCCCTTAGAGGATCACAGTCGAAATAAGCCTGTGGGCTTTATTGTGTAATGTAATTCATGACAGTTTGTAAGTGTATGTGATAACTGTCTTCAGGTAAAGCAGTATAATGTGTATTTTATGACTGTCAAATAAATGTAGCCCTTGAATTGAGACTCTCCATCGATGAAACAGGCAGGCCATGTCCTGTTCCCTGAAACAAGAAAAATCTCTTGGCCAAAACACACATTAGAGATTGGGCCAAAGAGGCAAGTATTTACAAGACATTCACACCAGACATGGCTCAGTACTGTAGTGTAGTGGTTGAGTGTGGTTACATTCTTTGGATGGTTTGGGGTCAATAACACTCTGGGATGGAGGGGGCTGGTGTTAGATATTTGTAGGCCAAAAGCAGCATGGCGTAGTGAAGTACAGTGAGTCAGGTCAATACTGTGCGAGTGACATCCTGCCCTACAAAGCTGCGTCAGGGTTAGAGGGGAAATTGAATGTTTGAGGAAGTAAAATCTACATGCTGATAAATGTGTGTGTATGACCTAATTAGTCTGTTTTGGCTGAGACCATCACTGAAGGTGACTGTGCTGTAACAATATGGCGCCAGGACAACAGCCAGTCGTCTTTAAGGAGGCTGTTGCTTCATACAGTAGGTTTGCTGCTCCTACAGTACATAGACCATAATTTACACACTGTTCTACTTTACTGTGCCTTTGCTGACTGCTGAGGTCTGAAACAACGAGATGACCGGCTGCAGCTGTTCTTTGTGAAATGAGTGAGAGTTAAAAGCTGGAGACAAGCACTGCTAGCTGACCCTGTGGTCATGGGCCAAACACATATGCTCTTGAGCTGTAAGGGTCAAGACTCCCACAGGCCAAGACAAATAGAGCTATTGCCAGCTGCTGAAGCTAGCACTAACACAGTCACATTACAATCTCTCACTTCTGTTAATGTGAAGACAAAACCACATGTGCTGCTTAGTTACTGTTAGCAACTGTTTCACTAGTGCAGGTTCTGTAGTTAGAGCTAATTAGCTGCTAGTATTATCCATTACCTTGCTTTCGCTACTATTCAATGTCTCCTGGCCCCTGTGGATCCCTCTCCACTCAGCCTGTGCTTAGTGTGGTTGGTCAGCAGAGTGATGGAGCAGCATTTGGCCTGAGAATAGAAGAGTGGATGGTGAGAGAAAGGAGACTGGTGGAAGCAGATCGATGTGGCCTGTATTCATTAACCCTCGCTCACAGCTCCCTTCCCTCCCCAATCACAACCCCGCCATTTTAGGACGGCAGAAGGTGATTTATTAGCTGTCCTGGCTCAGTCAGCACCATCGACCCACAGTCTGAGGAGAGTTGACTCACACCAGGATATACCGATTCCCTCACAGTGGGCTGAACTCACTCAGTGATCTGACACCATTCAAAGAGGAACCATGCTGGAAATAGCAGGGTGATCACCATATATTCATTTCTATTTGTAAACTTTGTTAGTTTAAAGGAGAAGGTGTCAGAAGACCAAAATTGGGTGTTATGTTTATTTCATCATAAGTATTGCAGTATACAAAAAATTACAATGCAAACTCTCCATGCAAAGACATTTTTTCCTGGGGTGAGTGTGAAGGTCTGGTAACAGGCATTACTGCATGACCCTGTGGTCATAGGTCAAACATACATGCTATTAAGCTGCAAGGGTCACGACTCCCAAAAGCCATGACTGATAAAAATGCTGCCAGATGCTGAAGCTAGCACTACAAATGTAACATGAGTTCCTGCAAATTGTAGGCTGGCATTTAGGTTCTGCAATTAGTTTATTTTATTTTAAAAAAAATTAACATTGTTCATTGTGATGTTCAATTTAAACTGATTTGTATCCCAACAAACCAAAACATTGTGTTTCAGCTGAGTTATCTTTCTTCATTTCACAACTAGCAGCCATCCACATATTGACCATGTTTCCTGTTTGTATGCTTCTCTTCTCTCATTTCTTTTTTTTACCTACATATATACATGCAAATGCTATTATTACATTTGTGATTTCACAACCCATTAATGTTGAGGAAATGTGGAAAGGCAGACATTATTATAGGCAAGTTAGAAAACCAATTTAAGCCATTAGATAGTTGTTAGTGTTGAAAAATGATGATGCTAATAATGTGACCATCCCCATTTCCACTCAATGTTGTTAGTGTTTATTCTTTTGATGCAGTTACCTATCTTTTGAAAATAAGGCAACTTACTGAAATGTTGAGTAGCTTATAAATATGGGAGTGAAATTAACTTGTTGCCTTTTCCATATTTGCATCATTAAGGTAACTCCACAGGTCATGATGTAGCTTGCTCTGAGAATGACAGCTGAATTTGAACTTTTTCCTCACAACGTCAATGTGTGACAAAGTGAGGCAAAGCGATTGGCTGTTACTTGATCTTGAAGCTTACTGAAAGACACCGAACATTAACTAACTATTTATTAACTGATGTTCTTTGTTCCTTCGCTTGTAGACTTGTGGTTGGGTGGGTTTTTTAGTTTTACTGCTGCAGTTTGGAGCTAAAATTCTCTTAGTATCCCCTGATGCGGTATCCTCTGCCTCATGTCTCTCCCTACACAACCCCCCTTCAACTATCCTGTGGCCCCATGGGAAATTGTGCCTGACAGTCTGAAGTCCCCGGGGTGAATAAACACATTTCATAAAAAGAGACTGAGCAAATGTGTTGTTTTTGGGCATCAGTGACAGATCTTATGCCAAAAGTATTATGTGAAAGTCAGACATAATGGAATTTTGGCAATGCAGACGGGTGCATCTGTTAATTAAAGCCCATGTTGTGTCTCCATGTTGTTTTGTTAATCCTCCTCGTACACTCTACTACAACAGCTGACCATTTTGTTTCATAAATCCATCGTCCAGAAGTCACCTCTTGTCAGACAAACAGCTCTTAATAGAAACAATGCAGCTCAATTGATTGTATTGATTTCACTCAACACAGTAGGTATTTGGTAGTTGGGACACAAACAGCCAATGAATGAGGTCAGATCCTTAATCCCTCTTCGCTCACACAGGGGGATCTGCACATTAGGCTGATGATCAGCAGTCAGTGTCACAATCTTTGAAAAATCACTACAACCAGTCATTGCATGCTTGTCATAGAACAATTGCTGTCCATTTGTATAGAATACCATTATTTTGGCTATTGAGCTAAAATACAATTGTTTCATTGTATAGATGATACTGCTATTGTACATCATGATCCCTTTGTTTAAAAGTATTAGGTAATGCTAGGGATGTGAGGAATTGCTGATAACAGTGATTATGACAGTAAACACTATTAATCAGAGCTACACGTTTCTGTGTGAAATAAATAAATAATACCCCCTGAGGAAATTAAGCTTCAACAGGTTGCTGTATTTACCTATTTTTGTTTTCACGTCTGGATGCTCAGACCCAGTTAATTATATTTGTGTATCCCATTAGTACCATGATGGATTATGTGTGGTTGAAATACAACATGGTCATCCTTACTTCCCATGTGTGCAAAGAGTGCATCTCTGGACAGTGCTCTCATTGTTTGTGGACTGATGACCTTCATCACTTACTCATTTGCATGTGTGAGTGTAGGACGGTGAGGCATAGTCTTTAAAACAGCTTGTCTTTAGTTACTACAGATTACCGCATATTCTTTGTTAGCTGCAGTATTCAGACGAAGGGATGAAGAAAGTGTTAGTCTGGTAACCCATATTGGTTTCAATGTGTAAAGTAAAGACCCAAAGCTGTTGCTTACCATGCAGAACCAAAGAAATTAATTTATTTGGCACAAAGTATTTGATAGCTCTATCTACTCCGCTAGAAATATTTGTACTGATATGAGGAAAGTAAAGTTGGCTGTGTCTTATACTATTTCAGTGGCCAAATTTAAAAAAAGAAAGACCACTTCAACAAATGATTCGTTGCAAAATTTTGCCAGCACCCCTTTCTTCTTTGTGACAAATATACACTTGAGCTTGCACGCGGATACACAACCCACTATGCTAGAGATGTATGAAGGCAGTGTGTTGGATGGACTCCCTCACCTCTCATATGCAAATAACTTTTCCCCATGCAGATCTGTGATTGGCTTGCTGTTGTTAATATTCTGCCAGCGTGTGACTTCGTTAGCCCGGAGTTACTGTGCCAACAGGCAGCACTAAAAAGGGACTTTGTCAATGTTTGATGTCTCGTGAAGTGATGCTGTGTGTGTGTGTGTGTGTGTGTGTGTGTGTGTGTGTGGTGAGAGAGCAAGAGAGAGAGAGAGAGTCTGCTTTTTTTAAGGAGATTGAAATTTGGGCAGTGGGAGACACTTTCCCCCCGCTGACATCAGATTGAGAGGACGCGGCTATCTGCTTCTGAATATGATTGTAATAAAATTCTCTGTATGAACACCCAGTTTGTGTTGTCTCTGTGGAGTAGCCAAACACATGGCAGGCTCCATCCTGCCTCTCAAATCACAAGGTCTAAGTACTGGTTTGGCTTATGGACACTGTCGCGGCATAATCTCAACCTATTGCTTTTCATCCATTTAAGCCTGGGCCACTGCCAAGCCTGCCTCTGCTTGTAAACAATAAACATCTAAACAACTAAGCTGAATCATACAAGCCAACCTGAACCATGTATAGGGATGTGATGTGAAGCCTAAACTAGCTGTGACATATTTGCCTTTGGCCAGCCTTCAGTCACCCGCCGTCACACTAAGTCGCTCTGTCACTGCCGTATTTCAACAATGACAGCATGAGCAGTATGTTCTCAACACAGATCATAGGGTTTGTCGTGACAAGTGTACAAGGGCCTCTCTGCTGTGTGTGTATGTAGGTGTGAGTGTGTGTGTGTGTGTGTGTGTGTGTGTGTGTGTGTGTGTGTGTGAGTGTGAGGGTACAGTAAATCCCCTAAACTGGAACTGGTGACCCTCTGTAACACATTTCCTTTGGCAGAGCAGTTCTGGATTTCCCCCCAGGTGCCCCAGGGTTTCATAGAGAGAAAAGTGTAGGGCAGCATTTTTCTAAATTGAAGTCAATACCAATCGGCCATTTATCTACAAGCACCCTGATGCTAAGGGCATCTAAAGGCGCATGTGTGCACACAAGCACACATGGCTGAGTTTTAATTCCGGAAGGAGAATAAATGATTTACAGCCAACAATAATCTTAAAATGAAACTCATTTTCTTAATCCTAACTCATTCAAATATTGCCCATTCTCTAAAATAATCTTATTGTATGCATGTATTGCATGCTTGTTTGTATCAAGCTCCCAGGGCCAAGTTTCTTAGGAAAGGGATTGTTTCTTAGGAAACAAGAGGATTTAACAATACAGAAAGTAATTATTCCTCTTCACCCTTGAATTGCACAGCCTATTGGAAACACAGCAATAAAAGGGCACATTATGCACACAGCATCAGTCAGCTTTCATACATCTTTGTATTCCTATACATCCTGGAGATGTTGAGTCACCATGATAGAGTTCTGTCTCTCTCTGTCTCTCTCTCTCTCTCTCTCTCTCTCTCTCTCTCTCTCTCTCTCTCTCTCTCTCTCTCTCTCTGATTTTAGTGGGTTATATTAGGCAGTTTATGATGCAATTAGTTTACCTAGTCTGACTAATCAACATAATGTCTCTGTGTATAACAATATATTATAACATCAATGATGTGCCTGTTTTGTCTTGAGCAAAGATCTGTAATGAAATGTTGAAAATTTGACTGATTGGACAGAGCAACTGATTAAGGAGCTCTTGTGTGGTTTTTCAAAAGAAAAAAACAAAACAAAAATCAATCACAATGTGCTTTGAATTTGATTTACCCCAAAAGGTGAACACAGATAAGACTGCTTTGTGGTTCCCCATTCGTAGCAGATTAAAATGAAGAAACAGATGAATAAGTTTAATTACAAAAATATGCTATCGCTCTATCCTATCTATCTTCCCTTTGCTCAAATTCAAATAAAAGTGTTACAGTTCATGTCAAACACCAAACACTAATAGTGTTACAAAAAGCTAACACTGCTTATTGCTGAGAAGTAGAAGCATTCTAACTACCAATTAAGACAATATGTTTTGAAATGTCACACAATTACTCACATGTATTAATGAAATAATCATTAGTGTTAATGATTTATTAATACTGTAACTCCTATTGCTTTCTCTGGTAACTCTATCTAATACATATATAGTCCTCAGATCAGAGTTAACTACTTATTAACGATTCATCAATTATCAGGTTGGGATTTTTTTCCAAACCGTTTTGTGAAGCATTACCAATTTTGATTTTGCTGGGTTTTAAACAAAGGGATTATGAGTCACAGAAGGTTTTCAGTCAATTACATGCCAAAAAACTCAGAGCCCTGTTGAGACCATGCATAGTAAAAAAGGTGTGCACTTAAGCTGTGAGGCGTTAAAAAAGGAGATGAAAAATAAAAAAAGATCCTTGATTTGTTCATAGCAGTCGTCTCATTTACAGCAGGAAATTGGACAAAAAAAAGAAAGATGAAAATAAGTAACAGTTCAGCAAGGACACTGCATTTCTCCTTGTCTCTTAAAATCTCTCTTCAAAGCTGAACTGATATTGTTGTCGTGTGCTGACATAGAATGAAGGCACAGCTGTTGAGTTCAGTCCAGGGTTGAGGGTGGATGAAGTTATATGTAGCATTTGTATTTTGGCAACATAGTGTGGTGTTATATAACAATTAGCACCATATTGCAGTGGAAGAGATAGACAGCTCAAATGCAAACTAAAGACCTCCTACCCAGTATATTTGTCACCATAACTCCCTGCAGCAATTTGGTACTTTCTGCATGCGTCACTTAAAACGTTGTGTACTGTTGTGCGCCTCATTTAATCACAGCTTTAAAATGTCTACAAATACATGTTTACCTGCCT
Source organism: Scomber japonicus (assembly GCF_027409825.1). Taxonomy (NCBI): domain Eukaryota; kingdom Metazoa; phylum Chordata; class Actinopteri; order Scombriformes; family Scombridae; genus Scomber; species Scomber japonicus. The sequence goes on from NC_070582.1 coordinate 19,708,607, forward strand.
TTCTCCCCCAGAGACTGTTGGCTCAGTTTCAGCCAGGGGTGGAAGTAATGAATTACAAATACTCACGTTACTGTAATTAAGTCCATTTTTTGGGTTCTTGTACTGTTATGAGTATTTTTTTCAAGTGGGTAATTTTACTCATACTTGAGTACAATTTACACCATGTAATCTACTTCACTACTTTTAAAATCAAAAGTCGCTACTGAGTATGCCCACAATTTGAATATTCAAACCTTTCATCTGCATCTTTGCAGCCAATACAGCCGTTCGATCGCGACTGCGCCAATTAAAGGGATAGTTTGGGTTTTTTGACATGAAGTTATATGACATCCTCACCATCAGCGTGGTGCATCAGCAGTGGCTTTTCCCCCACTGTGTCCTGTGAGCGGAGTTCTGGCCCGCTTTTGGTGTTGAAGAAAGTAGTTCCGGCTAGTTTCTGGGGTCACAAAGATAAAGCGTTTTGCTTCGAAAAACAATATGTGTTCAAAAGAGTAATACATTTGCATCACAAAATCGTTGTCCGTAAAAAAGTCAGACCTCACAATCACCTCCCTCCCTTTGTATCACTACACGCTGCTGCCTGTTGACAGCTGGGCACCTTTCCATCAGCTGTTTCACGGTGTGAAAACGTGAGAACAGAGCTGACCCCGTCTGTAGGTAACATATCTACACAGCAGAATAGAGACTAATTTATGGACTGAAGATTTGGAGACAAAGAAGCCAACTCTGTCAACAGTGAAAATGATATTGCTTTCTTATTTTCATGTGTGTTAAGGTTATTAGTTTGGCTAAGATAAGTCTGCAAAGATATTGTTACTGCCATTGGTTAGCCTGATATTAAAATAAGATGGAGCTAGCTAACATGTGTGCATGCATAATCAGTATTGGCTTATGTTGCCCATATGAATTTTTTTTAACAGAACAAATTGTGATTGTTTTTATTTGTTAGCTCTATGGACAGCATTTTTTGAGTATTTGATCCCTTTTCTTTATTTAGTTTTGGTATACATATATATATATTTTGCTCTCTTTGTTTTGTTAGGACCTGACTGATACTGGACATTTTAGGCTGATACTGATAAAAAGGGAGTTAAAACATTTAGATACTGATACATTGCTCATACTCTTTTTACAGATAGTATACAGATTACAGAATTTAGAATGTATACAGAAATAGATTTTTTTGCAATGATCCTAAATTGGTTTACTACAGAAGCGTATTGCTGCCACACCAGAAAAAAAAAACGGATCAGTATCACGTTATAACGTGATAGTTTCTTGTTATAACATAAAACTTTTCACGTTATAACGTTATAATTTATATTGTTATTAGGGCTGGGACGATCCGCGATCAAATCGTATATTGGCGATTGGAGGGTTACCATGCGATTTGCTGTTTATCAAGACGATTTTGTGGGAAAAAATGGTGCTCTACTGTACATTAAGAGATGTTTCTGGAGGAAATACATGACTGTTAGAAAAGCCCTGTTTACAAACAGACCTACAATCCACTTTCTCTCTTCTCTTCTCTCAGCGCAGGGTACACTGTCAGCCAGCCCTGTGCTGACAGTGACAGGGCACATCTCTTTGATCCGAACTGACACAGCACATTTGCTCATGCTTCGGGGTCGTTCAATAGAGTAATTGCAAATAAATATTGTTTTAATGTGTAACTATTGAAATGTTCACACAAGGGCTTTCATAAATTCCTACAGTGTTGCAGGTTAAAAGTTAATGACAGCGACTTGAAGTGAGGAGGAGCAACACGTCTCCGGTTTGTCAGTGCAGCAGTGTCGCTCACTTTTGCACGCATGTGATGCAAAACATTAAAAATAACGTCATTAAAACATCGCACAGCCAATTGTTATAACATGAAACGTTTCACGTTATAATGTGATTAATTGGTCTCAGGCGGAGATGGACCCCGGTTAATCAGGTTGTGAACTGGCACTTGGCCTTTTGCAGTGAACCGGCATCACCATTGCCCAAAACACACTAAGGGCTGGGGAGGGGGCAGGGGCTTCCCAAATAGTAATATGACAAATTAAAGGCCAGCATCAAGCACTTTGACAACAGCAGAATCTCGCCATGTCTCAACCCAAGCATGAAGTAGAACTTGATCAAATCCTGTAAATGAGCCATATTCCTTAATTAATCCGTTCTCCACACAGCGTTTCCTCATTCCCAGAACGTGAAACATTTATGTCATCATATTATAACATGAAAAGTTTTATGTTTTAATAAGAAACTATCACGTTATAATGTGAACATTTTTATGTTATAACAAGAAACGTTTCACGTTATAACATGATACTGATCCGTTTTTTTTTCCTGCCGTGGCAGTAATACACTGCCGTAGGTTTACACTTGTGAATAAATACAGCAATATATCTGCAAAGTTTAACCAAACCACTCTTTTATACTATGCTAAACAATCAAAGATTAGCTCAAATTTTTACTCTGCAGCTCTGCCTGCCTCTGCTGCATGTGAACCACTTTTTAGCTGTCCTGGTCTACTCTTCACAGCCAAACGAAGCCGGATAGACTCTGTTAACTTAGAAAACCAGCTCCTGCTGAAACTGAACAAACTAATTAGAAAGTGAAGTGTGACAGAAATGCTTTAATGTCTAAGAGTTTAAGACACTTACAGGTACCTGCCTATTGTTCACAGTGTATTGGGAAAAGTTTAAACTGTTCTATGCAGGCTCAAAAACATTTTTGTCATTCTTTTAACAAACAAAATTCCTGCTTTATATCTATATTTGTTTACAAAACAAATTGCCTTGGTGTAATTTTTTTATACATTGTTCGTCTCAGAAATGATATTTTATACAGGTGAATTGAATCAAATGCCTGCTACTGATGACGCAATAAAACATCCATCGGTTAAAAAGTAATTAATACTCTGATTAGTTTTTGAGAAGAGTACTTTGTACTAAGAGTACTTAGTATTTTTTAACACCAGTACTTTTACTTGTAATTGAGTACAATGTAACCAATGTAACAGTACTTGTACTTGAGTACAAATGTTCAGTTCTCTTTCCACCTCTGGTTTTAGCATGATGTTCAACCCAGTGAATAATACCGTTTTCAGTGTCATGTCAGCATGACTGGAAACTAAAGCAACAACAAAAAAAGTACTGCTACTAAAAAATAACTGACAGCAAAAAAGCAACCAACATACCAGTAAATTAAGGTAAAGCCTCATGTTTTAATGTTTTATTTTTGCACAAAAAGCGTCTTTCTGTCCACATGCAGTCACAAAATAGCCTTTCTAGCTGTAGTGCACTCATCAGAACAGTGTAAATGAACCATTTTGCTAAAGAATGACTATTGACTGTATGCCTGTATTCTGTAGATTTGTCCCGCATGTTTTCTGCAGAAGCAGCAACTTTTGTTGTTTAATTTCACTATGAGCTCCTCCATTATGAGCAGCACTCTGCATGTTCTACACTGATCTATATTCAGGGCCTAACCCTGCTCTTTCTGATGGGGATTATGCGCTCTAGAGGCAGGGTAATTTGATATCCATTGATTGAGTCAAGAGCCAATCTGAAATTGAGGAATTGTAGTTATTGCTATTGATTTTAATAACTAGGCTGTTACAGTTCATTGAGTGTGGCTCTAGTCGATACAGAAAGTGAACTGTTCCCTCTTCTGAAAAAGGACAGCACTTGATCTAGTGGGTTATTTCGTGTTATTCTGAAATATGCTGTGATACAGAAACACACTTTATTGTGGTTTATGACAGAGTCCCTTGCTATCATTCATTCCAGTGTGTCATGGCCTGATCACTGATGATGAAGATAGTCACATCAATTACAGACTATGAAACATTAACACCATTTTTAAAAAAACAGTATATAAAATTAAATATTATGTATACTCTTAATGGATCTAGTGTGTATGTGAGCCATTGTAGCTCCCTGTGCATGCATACTTTATACTGCCGCACATATTCTGTTTCAGCACTTTCAATAACCCCACAAAGCCTGTTAATTTAGTTTAGTCCACAGAGATGTTCACTCAAAGGTTCTACTGATCCATATTTAACTAGTTATTGGTTTCAGCCTCTCTCAGGAGGTTGTATTCATTAAAGATTTCAGTCTAGAAAGACTATAGTCTTTAATAACTGTAAAAAAGTTGATTATATTTGATCTCTTTCATGTAATGTAACTTTCCATGAAATGTTCTTGGTACAGTATATCAGCCATAAACCAATGGGCTCATTAATACTGATATTGTTAATGTTATCAATTATCAGCATACTAGCTGTGCTTCAGTAGTAGAAGTATTTTCTAAAGTATTCCAATATATTTATTTCCCAGTTCTATGGAGGTAATAGTGTCTGAGCCTTAGCCAAGAAACTTGCAGACAGAAACGTGTAAGCCTGATTGCATGTTTTAGATGTTGAAGCCAGTGATGACTTAGTTTTCAGTAATTTAACATTTGAAAGGGAGAGGCGGGCAGACAGAAGAATAAGACAGCAGAGCCCAGAGTGAATAATATCTGATTTGAATGCTGAGCAATCATATAGCAGCTTGAATTCAGATTATACATTTCTAATCAAGGTTGAGATTATACACAAATCTATAGTGGCACACATTATAAAATAAATTAAATTAAAAATGGTGCATGCTACATATAATTGAAAGACATGGATCAAGTCTGCCAAAAAAAAGTGTCTGCGAAAAAATATCTTCCTTGTAGTTTCTATCTGGGTGAATTAAGACTTGTTTTAACACAGTGGTAAATATTTAAATGGTAAGAGAGGAAATCCTGACAAAGGGAGGAGTTTTAAGACAATAATTACAGCTTTTACAACCACCAAAGCCCTTAATTATGCTCCCTCCATTACCATGATATCTAATGATGACACAAAGGATGGCTACGAGGTTGCAGTGGTTGGTATTCATGATGGTAGTGAGCACAAATGATGAAAGTAAGGATTATGATTTATGCAAAGTTCCATACACATATCTCTACTAGAGTGTAAACAAATGTGAATTATTAAATTAAAGTATTGTATTTTGATAGAGGGATTGAGAATTCATGAAAAAAATGAAGCAGACAAGACAATCTGTAATAGTGACCTGCAGCAACCCTGCTGCTGTGTATGTGTCTAATGTTAAATGTGTGACATTTTTCTGACAACACATCAGTCCTTGACTCTCTTTGGGGCTTGGAAATCAAATTAAGCTATAATGTAAAAATGATCATTGATGGCTACTCTGCATGAAGTGGTGCAAAGCCTGTGGTTGCGCAGTAAGAGGCAATCCTTGCTGAGGAGACGAAGCGTGGCTATTGATGCTCTAAGTGGGAATGAATGGAGGGCTAATTTGATGGGAACCACTTTCTCCCCGCCACATTTAAAACCCCATTATATTAACATAGCCCACAGGTCATTTAGAGATGAGTGAACAAATACATATAGTATGGATGCTGCAGTTTACCTTGACACACAGTGTTGAATAAAGGGGTGGTATAGAAATGACTGGCTTAAGTAAATGTGCCATGGCATTATGGTTACTAGACCATGTTACCAGACAACTCTGAGCTTTTCAAAGGTTATAGCACTCACACAAATTCTCTCTTTTCTTTTCTTTCCCTTCTCATACACATACCTGTCACTGAGGCCTATTAGCACCCCTGCTGAGGTTCTATTTGGCTTTTAGACTCAAGCACATAAGACCCCCTATGAGGAGAGGGACTAGCACTGTCTCTCGCTGCCCCTCCTCCCCCTCCTGTAAACAATGAGTGGAATGGCACTCAGATAAATTGTACTGTAACACAAATACAGTGTAACACCCGTATGCATGTGTACACACACAGAGAGAGAGCAGCTTCTAGCAGACCTGCAGTGTGGGATCACCTTCACGGAATTAGAATGGGTTGAACTTCGCTGGATTTTCATCCAGAACGCACAGACCGTGTGGTGATCGATTCAACAATATTAGGACTGGCAGCGGTGCGCATGCACAAAACAGCTTGCTTGCACATGGGTATGTTCATGCGCATGCTTGTTGGAAAGTGTATGCTGGTGTGTGTGGAGGGGTCTGCTGTCTTGTCTGTGTGAGATCTCATGTGTAGGTGTGTGTGGAGAGGGAAAATATCAATACGTTACAGGATTTTTTTTTTCTCACCACTGTTATCTTTGCTTTCCCACCTCCATTACACCCCCATCAGCCTTGGATGGATTAAATCAGCAATAAAGACCTCCATCCATGTCTCTGTAAAAGACATGAGACACATTAACAGCACACACATAATGAGCAGTCTTGTATCCACAGGCGGATTTTACAGCATCTATATTTGTTCTGCCTGCTGTTTTGTAGTGTTGTTGTTGAGAATACACACACATGCATTCACGCGTTTATGCAAAAAAAAAAAAAAAAAGAGCCATGATGAAGTAGGAAAGACAAGGGAAATGTGTTAGTCACAGCACCTTGGGCAGTGCACATTCAGATGCCCAGCAAATGATTAGAAATGGTTTTTATTGACACTGTAAATGCGTTTCACACAGGCAATAGGCTGCCAAAGGGATAAAAGACTCATGCTATCAAAGCCACGTGTGGCAGCCCTCCCACAACGCAGGACTGCGTGTGTGTGCACCAGTGTGTGTGTGTGCCTGCGTTTGAGTGTTTTTCATAGCTTTTCTTTTAATTACTCCCCTTGTGAATTAGTTGAGGAATGGGAGACAGGCTACGCAATGTTAAGTATCTTTGGCTGGGAATTATCTATTAGGTCTGTTCCGTTTGATCTTCAGGAATAAGTCATTAGTTTGCAAGTAATCTGCTCCCTCTCCATCCCTCCTTTTTAGTCCCTTTCTCTTCTTTTACTCCTCCCCTGCGTACTATCTTTATTTAGGCAGTTTCATGGGAGCAGGGTGACTCAAATTTCCAAGTTACATAACAAAAATCAGTAGATTGTGTTAAGAAGATGCTGTGAAAAGAAGGAAAGGTGCAGTGAGGAAATGGTTAACTGAAAAGATTGGCAGAAGAAGTGAAAGACAGGCTGTGAATTTTCACTTCCAGCTGATTGGGGAAATGAAGGGGTTCATTGTACAGTACATTGCACATTGTGAGAGGAGGCCACTTTTTCTAGCTGGAAGGCACGAGCAAAGATTAAGTGTGTGTGTGTACGTGTGTGTGTGTGTCTGTGTGTGTGTGTGTGTGTGTGTGTGTGTGTGTGTGTGTGTGTGTGTGTGTGTGTGTGTGTGTGTGTGTATGCTTTTGTGTGGTGCCAAGACAGGCTGCAGATAAGAAGATTGTTAACACTGGATGAAGAGCAACCATTAGATGGTAATTGGCTGACCAGATGCTCTTCTCGCTGCATACAAATTACAGTCTTTAACTTCACCATGCCTCTGGCTTACTCCATTACTGGTTAGTGCATACACAATTGGAGCCATAACTCGAAAGTGAAATCCTATTATTTTTAAGAACCATGTCATACCTGTCTGTTTTAGAACACAACAATGTCTGCATTGATGGTTTTCTGTTTGTAGAATAAGGTTTGTGATTTTCTATATTTTTCCTTTTGTCAGCAAATCTCAAGTGCAAAGCCAAACTAACAACGAATTGATCTTGTTACATATAATGTGTATCCAAAGCCTGATATATCATAGTCCCCTGTGCCATAGACCTCTGTTGTTGTCCAAAAACTATTAGAAACACATGAGTGAGCCACACTGCTGCACTGGGTGGCATGTTCCTTCAAGCTGAAGATGACAGTTTTGGTAGATTAAACAGCTCCACAGACTAATAAAAGCAATCACGTTTTCAGTCTTAGGAGAGTAGTTCTGTTTAAAGTATGTGTAGGAATGAAGTTCTGCTTACAGTGCTTAGCTAGCTTATTGTACTTTAAATAACAACCTCTTGATTTTGTGCTATACTGCACATTACTCAAATAACTTCAGTAGAAAGTCAAAAAGTTATGATATGTAGCACAACAAGCTAGCAAAGTTCTGTAAACAGAACCATATCATCTGCCATACAAAGAACTTCTCTCTGGAGACTAAATGTTATTGCTTTTATTAGTTTTTGGAGCTATTTCTAAACAAACTACTGTACAAATTGCCTTTGCTGTAACAGTGTGGGTCATTGACATTTAATAGGTTTTGGTAAACAATGGAGGTCTACAGCATAAGGGGACCACAATATACCAAACTAACCAGGAACTGATCTACTGTATCGAAAGCCTGATATATCATAGTCCCCTGTGCCATGGATCTCTGTTGTTGTCCAAAAACTATTAAAAACACATAAATTCGCCACACTTCTGCAGTGAAGGAAACTGTTATGGTGGTGTGTTTAGGCACGACTCCAAAAACTGGTAAATCATTTTTAGTTTCCAGACTCTAGATTAGTTCCGTGTGTGGTAGATGCTACACATGACGGGAATATGGTTCCTTTTACAGTGTCACTAGCTTGTTGTGCGACATATCATAATCTTTTGACTTTATACTGAAGTTCTGTGAAAAATTACAATGTAGCACAAGTCAAGAGGTTGTTGTATGTGGTACAACAAGCTAGCTAAGCACTGTAAACTGAACTTGGTTCCCGCATATGCTTTACACAGAGCTATTCTCCTGAGACTGAAAATGTGATTACTTTTATTAATCTTTGGAGGCGATTTCGAAACAATCTACAATAACCATAATCTACGTAAGTATACTTGCAAATATTTTGATAGCACCAGAATTATCCTTTTAAACTATTCAAGTTGTTAGCACTGGTTGTGTGATCTATTTGTGATTCATTGGAGAAACAATGTTTTATTATGAACTATTTAAAGGAGTATTTTTTTCAGTAAAAAAAAAATGTTAAAATTGAAAGTCTGCCTCTCTCTGTTCCTCTTACTCTGGGCTGTTTGCTCAGTGTTTTAGGGTTACTCAGAGCACTTTCTGAAGTCTTTTTCAGACAGGGTGCCAAACTGTGTCAATGCCAAGAGAAGCATTAGCAGACCCTGCGCAGTCCCCAAATGGATATTAATAAACCCCGCTCCATCTACCATCTACTCTCCAACCAGTTCTACTTCTCCTCCCTCTCATCCCCTCCAATTCCCCCCATCTTGCACTCCATCCTCCTTTTCGTTTTCTGTCTCCAGTCCTTTTCCCCTTAAGTGTCAATAAGTCTTGCTTGCCACACAAACACACTTTATACACACACACACACACACACACACACACACACACACACACACACACACACACACACACACACACACAGGCAGTAGTTGCAGTGTCAGGCTTTCCACAGGGGCTGGTATAGTTATATAGTAGACTCTGTGGGTTTAGTAAAATCCTCATTAGGACTCAGTGTAGGTGTGAGCATCCCTGGTGCTGTCTCACAACAAACTGCTTACCTCGACAGAATAGTCACAAACACACACACAGCTGCACATGGACCAAACAAAGAGGGGAGTCAGACACTGATACAAGGCAGGAAACAGTCACATCTATGCATATGCACACACAATGTGCGTTGATTGTACTAATATATGCCCACGCCTGTTTCCCAACATCTTAAACATACACTCACCAACAAACATGTTAGTACTGTTGTGTGGTAACATTTTACCCCTAATTAATGTCAGTCGGGATGGCAAAGTATTCAAAAATAACTCTTTGTATAAGACCTAGTGCACTGTAGTGCCATCACCCTGATAAACCAATTATAATATTCAGAGACTATCGAAATATCCAGCATAATTTAAATCTGACAGCTATTTGACCTGGATGCTGCTGGCTGATGGGAGTATTTGTGAGTGTTTTTTTGTCTAGAAATGAGATGTTGTCATTGTCATTCTAGTTTTAAAATGTTGTATTGGATCTGGTATATCTAACCCCGTGTGACTGTAGGGAGAGAAAAGTATACAGTGTGAGTGGTGGTGGCTGACAAAAGCAAGTGAAGTGTGTTACTGGTATTAACCAGTGAGCATCCTCCATCACCATTTAAACCATTTGAAACAGAAGGTAGAGCAGAGAGTTGAGAGTAGAGCCAAGTGACATTAAGTTCATCATTCATGATCACAAAACAGCAAACCCACCTTTTAAAACGAAGAAGAACACTCAAATTAGCAATAAGATAAGATACACGTCATTGTCCCACCAAGTGGGAAATTTGTCTTGGGCTAACCACCCATGCTATCCAAAACTGTGCTCTGCATAACCCTCAGGAAGAGCTACAGATACTTACTGCAACAGTATTTAAATATCAAGTCAGTCATTTTTCAGATTACATAGTCGAGAGTGATGAATAGGCAAAATGTAGCTAACATATTCCATGATAGTTTCCAAAGGCTTTTTTTTATGTCTCTCCCTTGAGTTAGATCTTTTGTTCCTGTCCTGCTCAGTGTGCTCCTGTGCCATTGCAGGTCCCTGCTGCTTCTGAGATGTGTGAAAGGTCCAGTCATTTAAATAATGTTGTAAAGGCTGGATGGCTGTTACAGGATATGTCAGCACCAGACTCATATTCAGTTTGGGAGTTTTGTTAAGCTACTAAAAAAGCAAAATGGGGGGAAAATTGTTTCTTTTCACTGCAAACACATTCTGAAGATCATTTTCAAGAGAAATGTTCTGTTCTTTCAGTTCATCACAGAAGCAACAACTCCAATATAATAATATTACAAAATGAAATGTTCTTTTTCATTTATTTTGTCTCCTTTTCTCCTATTTTTTGCATACTTTCATGACTACTGCATATACATAATAATATACCTTCATGACCTTCTTCAATGCCAAAATTGAAAATATCCACCAGACACTAACTGCTACAAATAACTCTGCATCCTCTCTGCACTCTTGGCCTACATCTTCCTTCAGCTCTCCGCTCGCCAGCTTCATACTGCCAACTGTCTCCGAAATAACTGGTCTCATTCATAAATCCAAGTCATCTACCTGCCAGTTAGACCCCCTACCTACCCGCCTGGTAAAAATCTACCTACCTGCCCTGTCCGCGTTAATAACTGACATCATTCATTCCTCACTGACTGCTGATGTTGTTCCATCATCACTAAAGACTGCTGCAATAACACCAACACTCAAGAAACCTGGTGCCGATCCGAATGACTTGAACAACTTCCGTCCCATCTCAAACCTGCCATTTCTCTCCAAAATACTAGAAAGAACTGTTGCAGCTCAGGTCCATACCCATCTGTCTGACAACAATATCTATGAACAATTTCAGTCAGGCTTCCATCCCCTCCACAGCACTGAGACAGCCCTAGTGAAAATCACAAATGACCCCCTGATGGCATCTGACTCTGGACTTCTCTTCATTCTGGTTCTCCTTGACCTGAGTGCAGCCTTTGACACTGTTTCTCATGACATCCTCCTGGACAGATTAGCCTCTATTGGAATCACTGACATCCCCCTGGCTTGGTTCAGATCATATCTCTCTGGCCGCACACAATTTGTTCAAATCAAGAACCTGAGATCTGGCTCCTCTCCAGTCTCTAGTGGTGTTCCCCAGAGCTCTGTCCTTAGCCCCCTCCTGTTCATTATTTATCTTCTGCCTCTTGATCACATTCTCAGGAAATTTGACATACAATTCAACTGTTACACTGATGACACCCAACACTATATTTCCCTCTATCATCCCCTCAGGTAAAGAGCCTGGGTGTCATCCTGGACAACACATTATCTTTCGAAGCCCACATCAATAACGTTACTCGGTCTGCATACTTCCATCTACGCAAAACATCAATCGTCTCCATCCCTCACTTTCACCATCATGCACTGCTATCCTGGTAAACATCCTGATCACATCCCATCTGGACTACTGTAACTCTCTCCTCTTTGGTCTTCCGCGGAACTCCAACTGGTACAGAACGCAGCCGCTCGTATCATAACCAGAACTCCCTCTATTGAACACATCACTCCTGCCCTGCAGCAACTTCATTGGCTCCCTATCAAATCCTGCATTGACTCTCACTTTCAAGATCCTTCACAACCTGGCACCATCATATCTCTCTGAACTTAACCACCATGGGGTCAAGAGCCTTCAGCCAACCCCCCCCCCCCCCCCCAGACATTTGCACTTCTGACTCTAAAATGCAAAATGCATTAATAGTATTAATATAACTGTGTACTTTGTCACTTCTGTTGGTATACGGTAATTAAAACCATATTCACCATGCCCTTTTTAAAATACTAACTAGGGCTTAAAGCAGCAGTGGGCTCTTAAAGTCAACACAGACTGCAGTAGTACTCTGGGACGTTCCACAAACACAGGATCCAGCCTGCAGCAGGAGACTACGATTAGCTCCTACTTGTAAAACACGTCTACAGTCATCACCAGGTAGGGAGCATCACATCATGATTACATCTTGTGAGTTACAGCTGATAGCTCCACATGAGAACATGCATCTAACATGTCAGCAGAGTGCTGTAACTAATGATGTCGCCATCTATTCTAGAAAATGTATAATATGTTTAGTTACATTTGAAAAGCCAAACAATGACAGTATATTCATGGGCGTAACATATGTGAGACTGATTACTTGCCATGAGTGATTGTGAAGAACACCTGTGCAGGCGGCACGTTATGAAAGACAGACACAGACGTGTGTATATGCACGCAAAAAAAATGAGCATGCACTGAAATGTACTTGTATGAGCTCTGTCCTCGCTCACACTTTTACACACACACACACACACACACACACACACACACACACACACATACACACATGCACTTACACTTGAAGGGCTGCTCATTTGGCTAACAGACCTCATTACACGGGTGGATGGATCATCGACCCCTTGGTGGAAGAATTAAAGAAATCTCCCTTTTCTTCTTCTCCATCCAGAATGTGTGACATGATGTCCTGGAGTTATTTACCTGCTCTCTCTAGCATGACAGCTAATCTCACCTGCAGTCCCAGGACCCTGCACATGACAGCTAAAATGTCTGCAACAGAAGCAGGGGGACAGAAAAATGTTTTTAAGACTCTACTGTGATTTCAGAGTGTAAAACTTTGACTATTTGGCATTGGGACAGCCAGCTTACTGGTGATTATTTTTCCTGCAAGGAATTGACAAAGCACTGTATGAACATTGTTTAGTGAATAAAATATTCAATATTTACAGAAGGTTAAAATATCATTCCTCCCTTTTGAACTTCTATTAAAGGAACACCCTACCAGTTTTACATGTCAAAATCTATTACTACCAAATACTACACAGGGAGTGTTACATAGTGAAGACAATTGCATAATGCCTTTGAGCTCTAGCCAAAGCCTTGTCAAGTTTCACAAAAGTACTCGAGTGATTTCACGTAGTAATCTCTGTCTCTTAAGTCGTCGCTTTTTTAGTATCAAAACGATATAACCACCACGATGCAATCAGAACATCTTACTGCCATTGTATCACATTCATATTTTAAGTCCTATTTCTGACAAAATATCTGCTGTTTGCAAGTATTACTGTAAACCAAGCTTGGTGTTACCATAGCAACCAAAGGTGTCACCAAATCAACCTGACCTTTGATTACTCAAATGATTTCGCATTGCACTCCCGTAACATTATCCAGCCTGTCCTCACAAGAAAAAATGTTATTCAGGTTTTTACATCAGCACTTATGTTCCAATTTTGGAACTATACTGTACTATATTATATTCATCAGGATATGTTGCATTGTCAGACTCGAGATGGGCAAATAAATATTGCCTTTTTTATTCTATGCATTCCATGTTAAAACCCAGCACCTACATTACCCACAATGCAACTCAACTCAAATCACTCAAGCAGGAATGAGGAGCAACAGAGGTCTGGTTAGCTCACTTATTTCTAAGTCCAAACACATAGACCTTTTTTTCACTTTCATGCTCGCATTCTGCAGCCCAAACCAACATGGTCCCGAATGACATCACCTGGGGTAATTTACCACACTCTGTGCACTGCTCCATCTGGAGCCACCAAAGCCTTTCTACAACTTTTGTCCCACATATGAAGTAGTACTCCCCAAGACCTGTAAATACACTTGTGTAAGTTCCCCTTTAAGGATTACAAGTTGACAAAATCTTGACAGTCAGATCTATTTTGATCATTCTATTTTAAAATGTGTCTTACAAGTCCCCCAGCTTTTTGGAGATGCAATACTAAACAACTGGAAAGCCTCCTTCATTTTCTTCTCCTACATTGATATTAATTAAATGCTTTTTTCCCCTCAATCCCTTCAATTTATCCATTTTAGATTGAATGAAAATTCCAAGAAGAAATGAAAATTAATGAATTTAAATTAGACTTTCAGTGTCACAAATGTATCATATTTCATTACAAAAGAAAAGCAAGTATGTCCTCCATATTTGATCTAGCACAACAGAGTTCACCTTGGAAAAAGTATAAACAAGTTACCACCATCCCTCATACTCACACAAACTCCTTTAGTGACGTAGAAGTCTGTGCGCATAAAGTGGTGAAATCTGTTTACTGGCCATCACATCTAATAAAGGCCCAGAGCCCCTTCCCACTAAATCAGCTTAAAGCATGTATCGTTTATATATACACACGTACATCAACACACACCTGAACCCTGTATGCACACATGTGATATATTTCACCACATATCTCAATGGGCCACTATAGTCAATATTTATACTTGGCAACTCAATTCTGATGACAGTGTTACTTCTATTTATTCTAATTGTAAGGCATTCAGAGGTTCCAGATGTGTCCAGAAGACTGGGGGCCTGTTATGAAATCTGTGGCCACAGCCATGGAGACTCAAATTATCATGACAACACTAATTAACATGATGACAACCAGTTAAATCCCCACCACAGCTGGGCTCTGGTCAACATGGTAACACATCACAGCCAAGTGTTCTTGACATCCTTTCCAGAACATTGGGCTGAGTGTCCCATACAAATGTTCGGTCTCACACACCCACACGCCTACACTGCATATACTTTACACACACATGAATACAGATATAGACACACACAATTACAGGCCTTGGGAGGTGTATATGTGTGACTAGGTTTTGGAACAGCTTGAAGCCATGTCTCATCTTTTGTGACCTCCCAGCTGCAGGCTAGTAGAGGGAAAAAAACTATTAAACCAATGAAGCTTGGCAAGGCGAGTGTGTGTTTGTGTGTGTGTGTGTGTGACTGTGTGTATATATTACAGCTGCACATGTGACAATCAAGCACCTTGGGGAAAAAACACCCAACTAGATTGGGCCTTATTACTCAGTGTCCCTCCCTTCAGTCATCCTATCAGCTCCCTTCCTTCATTGAGAAATCTCTAAGACTTTGAGGTCACTTTTGATCATTACCATCCCTCATCTCTCCTCCCTCTTTCCACTTCTGCTCAATGGTTTCACACTGATGAAATGAGACAGTGTGTCAGTTCCATCACAGGCCACAGGGAACAGGAGGAGTAAGTGAAATTGTTTGTGTGTGTGTGAGAGAGAGAAACAGAGAGAGAGATGCACGTGCATGTGCTGTAATGCTGTGTGTGTGTGTGTGTGTGTGTATGTGTGTGTGTGTGTGTGTGTGTGTGTGTGTGCATATAAAACTGAAAAGGTCCAGATGTGTGTGCATGTGTGTCTGTCTGTAAGGTTGTGACGTCAAGCTATTGCTTGAAAGAGCATGCAGGGGGAAAGGGAAGAGGGGAATAAAGGATTGGGTGAGAGAAGGACGTGAGATTCATCAAGCAGAATGAAAACTGTCTATGCCACAGAATAACTGTTATGGCATACAATATATGATTCACATAGTGTCCCTCTTTGTCTTGATGTGATATGCAGCATCTTTCCTCCAAAAAATATTCTGATTTTGATATCTATGTTAAGAGACTACTTTTACCACTTGAGGAATCACATGTCTTTTAATCAATGTAGCAGTTATATATTGTAACGTATTCTGCATTATTCCTCCAGTAATTTATGACATTTACTACCACTGATCATACTGTATGATAACCTGTATATAATAGTTTTTATTTATGTAAATTAATTGTTTTTCCCCACTTATAGCTCCTATTGAATCCCCAGGAGGGTTCTCTAGTTCTTCCATTTTCCTTATGTGCTATATTTTTTTTGTCTTCTTCGAGAGTCTGTGCTGGATGAGATACTACTACTGACGTGGGCCTGTGAAGTCCACTGAGACTTTTTATGTGATATACAAATAAACTGGACTTGACTTAATTGTGCATTAGTTATGGACTGCATTGCAAGAGTTAAAGGCAGATATATGTAATTATTTTTAACTACCCTAGTCTGATGTTAGACTCTGTTAGACCTATTTGTTCCATGCCTCCTACACTTAATCTTTTCCTGGTTGGAAAATATGCTATTTGTTCCTGAAGGGAGCAAAACATAATGCCTCTGTTTACAGGACTTGGTAGACCAGGCTGCACAATTTCCAGCTCTATTTCACATCATATCTTGTAGCTAATAACGTTTTTAATAATGTTTTTCAAATCCTGTTTACAATGTTCCCTCTTTGACTATTGCCAGCCAAGGTTAGACTTACACTAGAATATTTTTGAATAGATTTAGAGTTTTGGATAAACAAGAGTCTATAAACCATTGTATAAATATAGCTTTGTCAGCGCTTGGAGCATAAAACATACAGAGAGAAAATAACCAAATGACCATCATTGCTGCTCTGAATGGCCAACTGAAGAAAGGCCACATATTGCAAACTGCACATTGCCAGTCAAGTCATAAAAGCTAGAAAATCAGCTTCCTCGAAAAAGCATGTTTTCTTTGCAAATAGATCTGCTAAATTCTGGAGAATGAAATGAATAAACATTCATTGTTGGTTGTAAATGAGCAAGGTCTAATATGTAATATTGGGAGTTAAATTACTTCCCCTGTTTGATTTTGCTCTCTATTGAATGCTTAGACAAATGGCTTGTCTTAACATCATAACTTGTGCCAAAATAGTCTATTATTCAGTGTGGTTGTGCTTTATCAATTAATTGAATAGATAAATGAAAACGACTGTAGACAACAGATGTGAATGGGGACAGAAGATGAAAAAGAAGAGGATCATATTTTCTGTCACATCGCCTTTGTTTTTGTGGTGACCTAAAATCTCAAAAGAAGCACTCTCTCCCTTTAAATTGTCTAAAACTCAAACTTCCCCATTAAATGTCACTTAGTACTTCTATTATATATTATAACGAATCTCATCTTTTACTGATGCTAAGGGACACTGAGCAATTCAATTTACTATGTTGGAATTTACAGTCATTCTTGAAATGAAAAAGGAATCTGCTGTTACTACTATTGTCTGGCGCCTTTTTCCAAATGTAACCCAGTTAAATCCAAATCCATTTGCATGACACATATTATTTGGCACAGCTGCTCGAGCCATTCTTGCTGGATATGATAATTGTTTACATTCTAAATACATGCCTGAATGAATGGCTCTTCAATGACTGTCTTTCACACTTTTAATAGACCATGATGCACACAATTCTGTGAGATCTTTCATCCTTTGCGGACAGCAATAGTTATTATAGATTTTATTATTGCGCAAAATTAATGTTATTTCAATACGTTTCAAACCTTCATTTTCACACACACAAACCCAGACTTAGGCATTTAACCTACACTTCCCCTTTCTTTAGTGCATATTCAGTGTTTTTTAATATTGCAGAGCAGTGATAACACTCTCCATTTGCTTCAGCCACTTTCACTCTTTTAACAGCACTCTTCTCATGTGAACTTGCCCCTGTTTCTGAATATTTCCTGGCTGTCTGGTAGGCTTTTGACTTGTGTTAAAATGCAATATTATGTAAAATCTCAGAGTGCATTAAGTCCGACGCTGTGTAACTCCATTGAGTTTACTCAGCTTTCAGCTCACTGTTTGGATGTTCATACTGTCAGTCCCTTTAAAATACAGTCCATCAGTTTTCAAACTTAGACACAACAACATACACACACACACACACACACACACACACACACACACACACACACACACACACACACACACACACACACACATGCAGCCTCAGCCTTTTCCTCTGGGTATTGCTGATGTGACAGAGAAAACCTGGTCTGATGTAGCAGGGTGAGGATTACGATTGAAAGCTTTTACATATGCACACACACACAGACACACACAGACACAGACACACAGACACAGACACACACACACACACACACACACACACACACACACATACAAACACACGCAGCACATGCCTTGAGCAGATGGATAAAGTAAGGAGGATGTGACCAGAGGAATGATGCATGACAGGGACAGCTGTGCTAAGCTGACTTCATTCAAGATATACAAGCTCAGTCACCGTACACAGGCAGCAGCGGGGCAAAGTGTCAAAGCATGCACAAGTGCAAACACCACTGATGCCTGCTATGCAGACACTCAAAGGGGGAAAAAACCCAAATTACATATTTCAGATGAACAAATGGAGATACATTGCAAATGGTAGGGATAAAAAAAAGTATCCATTCTATATTTTTCAATATAACTTGACAGAGAAAGAGTTTCATTTACACAGCCATAAAACAGACCAAATGTTATGTGGTGGTGTCAAACTCTGACAGATCTGGACATTTGTAACAACTAAATAATAAAACACAGCTTTGCAAGGTGTGGCTGCAGTGGATTTTGAACTGGGATGTCTGACTCAATAAATCATCTATTTTATTCTCTTTTGTCTAAGCATAAAGGATCAAAACAACAAAGTGTAAATGGCCCTTCATTCAAGGCCATCTGAAGCCTTGGTTGAGATTGCTGACCACATCTGCTGATGCAAAGAATGACACGGTGGGCTTACAGTATGTAGCTTGTATTTTCACCCAGTGATTGCAATTTTGAATCACATATCATCTGTGTCTATTGAGCACTCAATGCACTGACATCATAAGTTAATTTATTTATGATTAATGTACAACTAAAGCACCTCATGTGAAACTTGCTCTAAGTTTTATAAATTCAAGTTACTGCATATAAAGTTTTAAAGATTACAAATAAATTATGGGAATGGAAGCTGCTTATAATCTATTTATCTCACACTAGCACCTGATGGTAATTCACTTTTAATTTCATTATATAACCTGCATTGCCACCAGCAAGAGAGAAACTGCAACATGTACAACACACTGCATTTTGATTCATTTCATGTTCAGATCAAATGAAAAAAGAATGACAACATATTGAATTGTTGACTCACTCAAACATAGGGGACATTTTATGTATTGAATCTCTGATAACGCTCTAAGATTTACATCAAAACGGTCAAAGTGGAGATTCACAGCTGAAATAAATACAGATACACTGACTTGTGGAGGGCCAGGGAAACATCCCTCTTATCTTAATATTTCATACATTACAGCAGAAGAACAGAAGAGCCCTCCATTTTTAATGACCTCAGGGGGAAGGGTTTACTACCAAACCTTGAGTGGGCATTTCATGACTATTTATGTTGTTGTCTTTGAGTTGATTTAGAGTATTGGGTATATTTTAACGGATGGCAGAGGAGAAAACTATAAGAAAATGAAGTAAGTAATGTTAAGGTTAGGGTCGGGGTTATTTGTGCTTTTGTGTAATGCAGCTTCACCTAAATCTAAGCTACTGTGAGACAGGTATTAGAGACTACAAAGATGGTTTGATGATATAATGGCTGATGAGATTTTTCTTTTCTTTTTGGCATTGAAGCATGTATAAATACATGTTGATTTCTGCTGAAACTGTTTTTTACAGTCTAATAAAAAAAGAATACTATTATTTTGCTAATGTGGTATTTTTTGATGGGTTATTCTTGGTTTATTGAGGGTGCTGCGGTGTGGGTAAAAGTAAACAATGTTTGCAAATCAATAAAAAAGCCTAACATGTTGTTGTGTCAGGCATAAAGCCTCTTCCCTGTGGAACCTAAAGAGCAATACAGGACCATTCAGTGTGCGTTGTCATCATCCAGAGCTATTGAGCTGAACCTATAGGTCAATACAGGGCAAATGGCTTTCATTGTGTTGCAATGGTTCCCAGAAGGATAAGGAAACAATCCACTTGCTGTGTCTTCATGTTTCAGCGTGAAGCAGATTCAGACATTTTTTAGAAACAAGCTGTCCTCAGTACACAGTGTGTAGTCTTTAAGCATCAAGGCTGATAGCAAAGGGTTATATATTTTACAAGGAAGAAAAAGATGCCTCAGGGGATAAAAATGAGATGGCTAAGGCTAAGTACCTTTTCATCCTATACAACCATTAAATAATGTTTTACCACAACATAAGTGTTCTACTGTAGTTGATGCTGTCAGCTTCAGTAACAGAGAGAATAAACAGGGAATGCAGTGGTAAGCAGCAGTTTGTACACACAGTTTTCAATGAATGTTGACCGATTAAATTTCCATTAAGTATCAAACAGTAACACTTAGATAGCAGACTGTTATAAATCACAAATATCACATTGCATGTGTGTGCATTTTGATAATTGATATTGATGACATTTCTTTGGGGGATGTGTACCTGTTTAGATTTCTACAATAATACTGAGACACTCCGGTGTTTGTTGGCTAAATGATTCATTCATAATTCAACTCTGCAGGGGAAAAAATGAAGTTTAGTGAAAGTTCAGACAGGAAGACCACCTTTTTGTATGCTCACGTCTTAGTTTTATTTCTCATTCTTTAGTCATCCTGATCCTTCTCACAGCTCATACTGATCTCTGTCAAAGCGCATATTTTACTTGCTGTTAATTCTGGAGCATCAATTGACACATCAGCTGTTCACATCAGCTGGTCAAGCCTAACCAATAGCACGGTGACACACCTTCATTGTCAGCCTATCATATTGCAGTTATCCTTTTAAATGTTCTCCCTCTCGGCTCAGGTGCTTTCTTGATGCTGTTTTGTGCGACCCACCAATCAGATTCCTCAATGCATCACTTCAACTTCATCAGCCTGATCAGTTTCAGCCTCAAGATGACTTGTTGTGATTTGGCCCGAGATTGATTGATTGAAGTCATCAACCACCACCACCACTTACGTCCTTCGATTCAAAAATTCTCCCTGCAGAGTCCAAGTGCCAAAGACTTTGACAATACCTAATCATTATTATCATCTGCTTAACATTATTTTACTTCATCTCTGGTCTCTCCTGATTGAACTGCTGTTAACATCATCCTCTTTCTCCTCTGTTCACTTCTCTCCTCTTCTGTTGTTTGTCCTTCACCTGCTCGTGTCTTAATTTATTCTCAAGGTCAATTACAAAATGAGTTTGGCAAATTGGTGCTGATGAATTACCGATTATTAATATGAAGTACAGGGACAGAGGGTTGATAGTTTGTAGCTAAACATCAAGTCAATTACTGAATGATAACACATAGTAAACTCTGTTTAAATGTAGAAACCCAATGACAAACATCACATTAAACATGAGACTGAAAACTACTTTACATAGTGTAGAGGAGGAGACTGTCACTGGCCAACCGGCCTCAAGGTTCTGCTACTCCACATAGTCTATGTATGGCATTAGCATAACAAACTAAGGATTAATTATGAATGAAATAATATTGCTATAGGAGAACTTCTCAAAACCTTAACTGGAAAGTCCAACAACCTCTCAAGGGGTGTTATTGTACAAATTGATAGGCAGGCAGGCACACACACACACACACACACACACACACACACAGATACACACACACACACACACACACACACACACTTTCTAAATGTAAAGTTAATATGTAGTATACCTGACACCTAGAAATTTTTAAAGATTTTGTTGGCATAGACACCTTTATTAAGCAGTAGACAGACAGCAACCATGGGAGAGAGAGGGGGGGTTGACATGCAGCAAAGGACGTACGATCGGGATTCGAACGGGGGTCAGCTGTGTATATGGCATGCGCTCTAACCACTCGACCACCCATATGATGCGCGTCCCATAATAGCCATTTTTAACAGTTTTTGACTTTAGCAAAAGCACAGGTTACTAATAACATTGGATAATCAATAATGACTCTATCTCCCATTGGTGTGTCCCCGTAAGCCATGAAAGTGTCACAGTGAGCCAGCATGTACAACTTCAGGACCCTGAGACCAAAGCAGCCATCAGTAATTTTATTATCTACACTTGTCAGAATGTCTTCCAAATAATGGCCTATTAAATCAGCTCAGAACAGCAGTGACTAATGTGATTAACTTGACCCACCAAACTGAAATGACCCATGATGTAAAATAAACCATCATGAATTTGCTTGGCCTAATACTCACTTGAGATTTGTTTAATAACAAATTTGGTACATGATTTTAGACAGGGTTATCAAATGTTGTCAGTACTTGAAATTGAATCTTTTTCAAGCGAATGGCGAATGTAAGCACATAGAGTGAGCCTGGCAAAAACTGTGAGGTGGTAACACAGGACAGGATGATACACATACCACACTCACAAGGAAGCCATTTGACTGGGAGATGGTGGGGATTGGCCCTCCCCTCACAGTTGGGTCTCTTTTCATGCCTGTAGCAATTTATTTTAATCTCCAGTGTGAACAAAAATTATCCCACTAATAGATTTGTGCTTAGGTTGAACCATTGGCTGAAACCATAGCTGAGCTTTTAAAATAAGGATGAAAACACAATAATACCCAAAGGAGCAGAAAGGGCCAGCTTTGATTTTCCAATTCTTCAGTTCTGAACAGAAACTGAATTCTCATCAGTCATTTTTGCAAAAGTAAACCAATTTGACATTAAACTTGGGATGCAAACTTATGATCAATAACCAATATTCAAACAAAAATTGATGCTGTGTAGTTCAATAATATCAGTCATTTGGTCACTGATGCCATTCAAAGAAGATTTTACTTTCAATCATCAGCTCAAAATATATAGTTTGAGTGTATAACATTTCTTCTATTTTTTGTGGAAAATCACTTAAAGGGGAAATAAAGTGTCATGCTTATTGTGATTTTTATGATATTTTTATGATATTATTATGTCTACATTACACATGGTCAAAGATCAAACATGTGAGGTGAATGTACGTAAAATGTCCTCTACAAGTCAAAAGTCAGGGCTTCAGCCTGCTTTGAACACTTCGTTTACAATGTCACTTCTACTTTCACCTAATGATGACGTCAGATTGTTTGTGCATGACGTCCCATAACCTTTGTTGTTAAGGTTGTTCCATGGGTTGTTCAGGTTGTCCAGTCTCATATTTCAGATCGGATTTGGGCTCAAACATGTACTGATGTTTGCCGAAGGGCAACTTCCAGAATCTGGCCAATCAGAACAAAGTGGGGTCATCGGGAGGGGGGCCTAAAAATGGCCAGCTTTAGACAAAGGCTGAACTGAAGAGCTGCATAAACGGTCAGTATAAGATGAATAAGGAGCTCTTTTTTAACTGTAAATGAACATATAGTACCAGTTGAGTACCAGAATATATAATAATGGACCTTGAAATGTGCATAATACACTCCCTTTCAAACCTCAAGTGTGGTGAGTATTGTTCTGAAGTCATGAGCAAAAGTGTTTTTAGACCGCCACAGCAGCAAACTTAAAAATACAAGAGCACAAACATATAGGGAAAAGTAAAATGCTCAGTTAATTATACTTGAGTTTATTTCAGTTATATGATTTAAATATAAAACTGAATATTAACTTGTCTAGCCATAGCCAGTTATTGTCATAACTGTGAAATATTAAAACCAGAGGTGGAGAAAGGCCGGCTGTGGGTGTCAATCTGTGTGAGTGCAAGTGTCATTACAGAAATACCTCTTTCATTATCTTTTATTATCCGTTCTCTATAACACTGCCAGACCTGCTCTTGCTCCACGATGAGTGAGATCCTCCTCCGTGTTAATGAATGTAAAATTTTGTAAGCTCCTTGGTAGAGGGTCCTTGTCTCTCCATTTCTTTCTTCCCACATCCTCTCATCTTGGGCCATTTAACCCCCACTTCTTGTAGCCTTGGGCTAAAGTGTGAGCATTGCAGTGATTTAGAGGCACACATAAAACTCTGTTATGCGCAGACACACCAAGACAGACACAGAAAGACAGAGACAGTGGCAGAGGAGTGCTTGTGTAAGTAAGAAATTGAAAATGTGTGTGGATGTGTATGTGTGTTTGTGTGTGGTGCAAATACACTATCACATATCATTTAAACGCCAACAGAGCCTCATTTCCATTTCATTTCAACGTGTCAATCTGCTCAACCAAAGAACCCCCATCATTATCACCATCTGAACTGGGAAAAAAATCAATTTCCTGAATGCTACCTACATGACTTTATGAATCCATAGTAGGAGAGAGCTCTTTTTACAGCTCTGCCACATTCCAGTGCAGCCACCAGTTACCTTCACACTCCCTTCCCCATGGGAGACATCAGGGAGAGGAGGGAAGGCAAGAAAAAGGGAGAGAGGCATGTATGCAGCTGTGCTGTAAATGGAATGGGAGAGGCTGATTACTTGTCATGGGCTAGAGGCTTGCAGGAAAGGAAAGGGTCAAATGTGTGGTGCAGAAATGGAGAAGGAAAGGCATGCTGAAAGAGTGGTGAAGCAAGCAGAAAAGGTGATGGAGGTGGAGATATGGCAGTGCGGGACACAGAGAAACAGCAAAGACAGCGGGAGAGGGATGGGACTGGAGAGAGAGGGCAGGGAGGATTTTCAATGTAAGCCAGTAGTTGGTCTAAAAATGGTCTTGATGATATACGTCTGAGAGCATTCAAATGAGTGTGTGTGTGTGTGTATGTGTATGTGTGTGTGTGTGTGTGTGTGTGTGTGTGTGTGTGTGTGTGTGGGCAAGAGGGAGAGTGAGTGAGTGAGTGACTGTGCCTAACGGTAGACAGAGTGAATTTATTACATTTTATTTACAAAAGTGCAGATTCTCAAGTCCCTCAGATAAATGATCCCAGGCCTGAGGGGAGTGACTGAGTGAGTGGAAATAGAGGACATATTGTTGCATCTTGTACAGAAGCCAGTAAGTTGTTTTTTTTAATCTTCTGGTACTTGGTCCGTTTGTGCAACCATCACTGCGGTCATATTGAAATCAGTTATTATGCATGTTTCCCTTCTTCCATATGCTTGCATTCATGTGTGCGTCTCCTTGTTTCATGTGTGTGTTGCCTATCACAACAGCATCTCCCAGCACACACTCTCAGCAGAATGAGGAAATGAGCAGGGTGACATGCAGAGCAGCTATCTTTGCTGACAGCCAGTGTGTGTGAGTGACATGATAAGGGTTTTCTCAGGTGGCACTCTAAATACAGGTTACACATATTATAGATTAAGAAGGATGATTGAAGAGGACAGAGTAAAAAACTAAATCTGGGGGCAGCAGGTCTAGAGAAAAAGAGGGCTGAATATAGAGAGGATTGGAGAGCACTGGGAGTGAGACAGCGCAGATAGCTGTAGTGTCTCTGTGGTGTCAGTCATTATTTCCAAAGTTACCACAGGTAAAATAGACATAATATTGATATCATATTTATTTGGTGAAATCACTAAAAGTAATTGTCTCTTTCTGTTGGCAGAGGAGTATTTTAAATTTACAAACATAATAATCTAATTTCACAACAAAACAATTTAAATATTCAACTCTCATATTCAAATATGGGCAAATGATAAAATATTTGTCTTTAATAGAATTCATAATGATGGTGTCCATAATGCCTGAAAGGCAGCAAATAATAAGAAGAGAGAATGAATCTTGAAATAAGAGATAGACAAATAAGTGCTGCCACAGAGAATGACAAAAAAATGTAGTGATGGAGCAATTTTCGCTCACAGAGCAAACTGGTGTTGAGTGGTGAGTTTGTGTATGTGTGTGTGCTTGGGACACAGCTTCCAGTCGAGGTCAGAGTAGTATGTTGGTGCTATAGTAAGCAGATACACACACCTGTCCTATCCTCTGCTAACACTCATTAACACTGCATGGCCCTTTGGACGGCAGTGTTTAGCATTCTATAATGAGTTTCCCTCCGGAGCAGCAGGCTTGAATGTCACTCACAGTCAACTGCAGTTTGAGTTGGGATGTGGTGATCCGTGTGGGTGGATCAGTGGGCACCATGTTTGTGTCTGGTTTCTGATGACTGAAGGCAAAGTAAACAGACACTAGACGCCTCTTATGAAAATTAGTGCGGGTGAATAGAGAAGCGGAGAAGGCAGAAAGAGAGCATTTATAGAGTATTAAAGATATGTGTTTGGGGACATGTTCTCAGTGTGCTCTCTGGACAGACCAAATGCCAAAATAAATGCCACAGACAATGTGCATTTTCTCTAGGCATGGCCTTTTAGGCTAGACAGAGTCTATTATTCAATCAAGAGCCATAGAACCCACTGGCCTTAAATAAAATCTCAAATTGGATCCATGTTTGCAAGCCATGCACTGCACAATGAGAGGGAGTGACATTTTAATTGTATAACTTCAAGCTGATGAGGTTGTATAACACAGCAGCTCCATCTTGACATTTTTAGCAATGCTGATATAAACAAATAAGGTGTAAAACATCAAAAATGCTTGAAATGTAGTATTTTATATGTATGCCCATTGACAAATTAAATGAGGCATTGTAAAATAAGTTTTTGAATGGCCTTGCATTTTGATTTACTGACATAATACCCCAATGATTTGCTGTAGGGTGGTTCCAGCTGTCCTTGTTTTTAAAGACAGAATAGCCTCTTTACTTTCTTAAAGTAACAGTTTCAAAGATATTTCGTAATCTTTTCATTCTCTTTGGCGTCACCTATGGTGATAAGTGGTAATTGCAAGTCCTCACTTCCCATAGATCAGTGTCAGAACAGTGTCGTCTGTGTGATGTCAGTCAGTTAGCAGTTGGCATAGGGACGCAGTGCTAACAGAGCCTGGGAAAAACAGTATGCTAATTCACAAATGAGTTGAAGAGTGAGTCTGTTGCATTAGCTCTGCTTACCTTCTCTGACAGACCAACCACTGCTGGGTGATGGAAAACTAACTGTCGCCACCAAAACCCTGTTCATAATACTACTAATGCAAAGGCTTTCATCAATGGGCCTAGGATAGATAATGCAACATACGATCACAGCTTTCTGCTGTCACAAAAAAAAAAAAAAACATATAATACAAGACCATAGACACATTCAAAAACAAAACACAAAACAAAACAAGCAGTCAAAAAAAAACAACACATTGTGTGTGGAGGGGGGTATTCATAATATCAGTGAATGCTAATGCTGAATCTTAATTTACTCCAATACTTATTATTGCTGGCCACTAACTACCAAAATAAATACTATGGGGGGGACAAAAATCTTTGACAAAATCCTCCAGGGTTGCTTGCAGCACATGAGATAACCGTTCAAAAGGAAGAACTGATAGTAGTTTATCATACCACATTGATATCGTAGGAGGATGTACCTCAAGCCAAACCTGCAGGATCGAAAGGCGTGCAGCATACAACATGATATTTAACAATTTTACAGTTTGACCAGGCAAGGGCACGAGGCTGTTACCAAAAATACATTGTTTAGGATCCATTCTTATTTTAATGCCCAGGAAGTTCTCTATCTCTGTTTGAACAGTAAACCAGAATATTTGAATCAATGGGCATGACCATATTAAATGAAAATAAGTGCCTAGTTGTTTTTGGCACTTCCAACATGTTGTAGAACATGAGTTATCATATTTACTACGTATATCAGGAGTCACATGCAGTTTATTAATGATCTTATATTGTGTTTCATGCGATTTGTCTGATCTAGTGATTTTCTTGGCATTATACAAAACGTTGCACCAGGTCTGGTCATCTAGGTGAATACCTAAGTCTTTTCCCCAGCTATTTTTGATATTTATTGTAGTGTTATCATTCATAAGCAGCTGATCATATATGTATATATATATATACATTATCATTTTCTTACTAATTCTTGCTGCCTTCGTGATAAGACTATCAAAAAAATTCAGCTTTCTGCCACTTTTGTAATATGGAGTTGAGTTTAAATAACTCCTAATTTGTAAATAACGATAAAAGTGTATTTGAGAGAGATTAAACTCTTGTAGTTGCTGAAAAGACTTTAGTGCGTCACCCAAATACATATGATACATTTTTGTGATACCAGCAGCCTTCCAATCTCTAAACCCTACATCTACAGTATATTCAAAATCAGGGTTATTAGCAATGGGTGCTAAAAATGAATATTGACTAAGTCCAAAGTATTTACGTATAGATACAGATACAGCAGCTTGTGGAGACGCATAAAGCAATTTGACCCAATCAATAAAAGTATCACCAAAAGAGTTCTGAATAAATAATTCCATTCTACTCTATCAAATGCTTTTTCAGCATCTAGTGTAACTATTACTACATTACTGCATAACCCTTTAAAAATACACTTTTCCTACCCAGTCTTTTTTAAGCTTTTTATGTTCTTCATCAATTAGATGTGTCTCTTGTAACATTGCAACAGAAACATTTTCTTTCCTGAAAAAGGATAATAACCTATTTCGCTTAACTGGATTTTTACAGCCCTTAATATTAAGGGAGCAGATTTTAATAGGAGACTGAGACATTATCATGGCACACTGAGTGTAAAATATTCCTTTGACCAAAAGGCTTTTTGTAGTCCATCTAGTACCAGTGATCCCAAAATGGATTTCCCCACAATGAAAAAGAAAGAAAAAACAAAACTGAAAAAACAAACAAACAAAATTTGGCCAAATATCAATCTGATACTGATATTAGGCATCACCTAACCTAACTAAGACTGGGTGTGTCTGCCGTCCAAGCATAATATAAGTTCCATCTACACTTAATATTTCATTCGTTAGCCTAGCAGTGGAGGAGAGAAAAGACAAAAGAGAAAAGAGAAAAATGGAATAAAACACATACACATGAATACATACAGACATGTAGGAGCAATGTCATTGATGTCTACTTAGGCTGTTTCTAATAGTTTAGCTTGCAAAAATAACTAAATAAATAAGTCATGTAAAATAGAAATTATAAGTAGCCTACATGTATTAAATTCATATTGAACAAAAATAAACAAACAAGCACAAACAAACCAAAAAGAGCATATAAATGAATGAAAGGGGGGGGCAGGTTATTTTCCCCTAGTCCAAAATGATGTGTTCCTGGTTTTCTCAATTACAGTAACAGTCTATCCAACATTGTAATGAGGGTAGATAATTTCTCTCTCAGTCATTTTATTGGGTATTCTCCACTATCAACTTCCAGACCATTGAGAAAATCCAGAGCCTCAGTAGGTGATTGGAAACTCATTTTAGAGTCCCTGTACTCGACAGAGAGCGTAGCAGGAAAGTACATTGCATACCTTATGCCAGCGATCTAAAGTTTCTTTTTCACTGGAGCGAATAGTTTACGCTTCTTCTGAACAGCCGCGCTGAAATCAGAATAAATAAAGATCCTTCTCCCATTGAAAGAAAGTTCTCCTCACTCCCGGTCACAGTTCATCACTTTTATTTTCTGTTGATAATTCCCGAACTTCACGATAATATAATAATATAATATGCCAGTAAGCCAATGTGAACAACACCAGATCTGTGCACTGGGACATCTGGGACAACCTTTAGTTAAAATTGTGTCTTTATTGGTTATATTTTGTTAACATCTTCTATTGCAGGATGATGTCACATTAAAGCAAGACTATGTAACTTTTGCTAACCTCTGCTGCTACAAGTGATAATTACAGGACACTTTCGTAATTCTGTAATTCTCTTGATGTCTGAGCGGCTGAGGTTATACCACATTATTCTAACAGGAGCAAAACACTGCTTGAAGGGGAACAGACTTTGACACAAGACCGGGACAGAGAGTAAAGGAAACATGTCTCCAAATTAGGTGAAATCACAGGTGTCACATCCCTCACCGGGCTCATGGCTGATCTCATTACTGTGACCACCAACATCTGAACCCACAGTAGTTGTGTATAATTTCTATCAGCTAGTGTTACATTGACTAAATGACTAGAAACATTGGGTCTCACTGACAGGCATCTAGTGTGTTACCTAACATTTGAAGGAATGTCACACCTACGATTCACATCGTTTTCACACACCACAGAAAAATAAAGTCTGGTGGCTGGTGACTAAATATATAATTGAACTCTGTTAATATTTAAGTTATATATTGGCGGTATAAGAAGTTAACAAGTTTTTCAATAAAGGGCTGATAAAAAAAAAAGAAAACTGTTAGGATGCATCTGCAATAAATGTGGATTCTGTTGGTAACTGTGACAAATATAAACCTGGTTGTGAGAGGTAGTTTGTTCTATTTAGTCATTGTTTACAACATAAAAAGTCTTTGTTTACACCTGGTTGCTTGGGAACACAGGTAATGATGATACTTTCAGCCAACAAAGCTGGAAACTGGTCATACCCAGCTACTTTAGAAAAATAGGCCACCACAGTCTATTTCTTTTTCTTTCTTTTTTTAAATGGACATCAGAGTGGGAGTGGTGCATTATTTTTTAGTGTTTTTATGAGAAAGAAAGTACTCTGCAATCCAGGAGGATCCAGGAAGTGGGATCTCCAACATAGCCTTTTCCTGCAGAGCTACGCAGTGAGTTGAGGAATGTGCTGATAACTATATGTCTGCAGAGGTCTCTTGTTTCCCACTCAGCTGCATCCTGCAGTTGTATGCCTGCTGAAATGCATTAAAAGGCAAAGATTGCCAGCAGACCTGGTTCAGAAATACAGTCTTTTATTTCACCCCAAATAACTTCAGCTCTCTTAGTGAGAGAAAGGAAAAAAAGGGGTTTTATGAGGGATTGGAATGTCTACCTGCCTAAAGTGGGGTCAAGAGTGTGTATCTGTATTCTAGTTAGTGCATGTGGTCAAGCGTGGATTAATTAGCAGTAATGTAATTCACACTGTCACCTCTCATTACTTCAGAGGGCAGGACACCCACTTCCAACACACACACACACACACACACACACACACACACACACACTGTATTCCTCTTGCCCTCTCTCTCTCTCTCCCTCTTTTCACCTTTCTTAACCCCCCACCACCACCACCACATCCGTCCCTTTATGTCACCCCCATCTTTCTTTGCACACTTTCTGCACCACATCACAAAAACACAACCCCTCCTCTTGTTATCTCCACCCTTCCATTCTCTACATCTTAGTCTTCATTTACACTGTCACTCTCTCTCACCCTCACACTCCTTTCATTATATATCAGATTTTCTATCGCCGAGCACACTGAGCATCACTTTTCCATTATGGACATTCTATATCTTTTTGTTTGCGCCCTAAAAGGTGAAGACAAAAGCATTTGTATCAGCAAAATGTCATTAAATTTCTGTGGGCGGGGGCCTTAAAGAAACGTGCTAAAATGGCCTCTTTCAGATAGACTGAACTCAGGTGCTGCATTAAAGGGCCACAGTGAGATAAATAAGAATTAGTTTGAACTGTAAATGATGCAAGTATATACCAGTATAGCCTCAGAATATAAAGATAGACCTAAAAATGCATAATATGTCTCCTTTAAGAGATTCCAGACAGAAGCTAGCAGAATTTGGCTGGCAGTTAGCAAGCCAGCTAGCTTGGCAATCTATTGAAGATGACTAGCGTGAGAAGTTCCTGGCTAACTACCAAGTTATCATTTAGATTGCCAACTACAATAACTCACCAATTGTGCCCAGAAGTTACATTACCAAGAATCAAGCAGCACATGTCCCACAAGGAAAAGTGGATACATTTTACTTTAACACTTTCTGATGTGAACATGCACTAAGGACTGCTAAAACCCTGTCCTTTCTGCTTTCCACTTGGCTTTCACCTTTTATGACCATAGTCTTTCTCTCTCTCTATCTCCCTATCATTCTTTACTCATCCTATACACATCATCTGATAGAGCATCTGTGTGCGTATGTGTCAGAGAAAGAGAGCGAAAAAGAGAGAGAGGTGAAAGGAATGTCAAGGTTGAGTGAAGGCAATCTGTTTCTATTAGCTGTTATTCATCGGAGAAAAATTACAGGCTCATAATAGATGCATAATACATGGATAATGTAATATTACATAATGAATTAATACATCAAAGGCAGACAACAAATGGTTAGCAGAGAGTGAGATGTGTGTTTGTGGATGAATCTATATGCAGCCTTTGTTGTGGACCTTGACTACATCTGTGCCTGTTGTCTGATCTGATCCAATCCAACTACTGTGTAACATTCAGGGGAACAATAATTGGCCTATGTGAAAACTTCCTGTCAGTTACAAGGACATGAGCAAAATGAGAGTGATACATGGAGAAAAATCTCCCTTCGTGTTTCTTGGCCCTTAATGTTGTATAATGAGACATTGAGAGGATCCCCCCTCTACCAGCCTCATGCATTATTTCACCTTCATTAGGACATAAGTCGGAGAACAGTATCAGGCTGGAGAGAGGTATGAGAGGGAACAGGGCTAAATTAGCGAATAAGAAAAAAAGATCTACAGGATGGCACAAATTAGAGGTGACACATTGTGCTTTTTCTTGTCAATGTCTCATAAGATTTCAAAACAAAGGGAAGTCATTCAAATGAGTGGTGCATTCAAAAGACAAACAATAGCGTTGAAAATGTTCCACTAGACTGATCGATGGTCTGCCAAACATCAGTCACTGCTTTTTTCTGACGCAGTGTTACTGTGTGTGTTTGTCCTTTCTGATGGCTGAGGTAGACTAAGGACATGTATGTGAGAGACACTGTAAAGGCAAGTCCAACAATAAGTCATGATCGATTTTGTCCCCTGCCAGTTGGAGGAAGACACAAACACATTCCCCACAGGGCCTAGTGAGATAGATTGTGTACCGAGAATGCCATTGTCACTGAAAAGCACATTTTCCCTGACAAGGCAGCGCTATTTCTCCTCCCCTTCTCCTCCTTTCTCACAATGACAAATACTCTTAGCTTGATAGATGGTATTGTTTCCAATCACACATCTCTCTTTTCTCTTTGTTTCTCTTCACCCATAGCAAACACACACACAAACACATACTATATAAGCAAGCTAGTGTTAACGGTGAGTCCACATACCTCTCGTAATGTTTATCAAAGTCAGCAGGGATGAAATTTAAGCTTAACTGAACAGAACCTGATATTCCCAAAGAGGCCTTATATTGAAAACAATAGGAAGAACTCAGTCCTTTGTTTGTAATATACAATGTGTGTTTAAAGTACCTGAGAGTCCTAATACAGGAAAAAATGGAAAATACAAACTCTTTAAACAAGCAAGGTATTTCAAGGATGTTTCACTAAGTTCCAAGTGAAAGTGCTTGATAGTGAGTATCAAAAACTGTATAGAAAGTATGAAACTCTGCAGTGATTTTTTTTCAATTAAAAGTTTTAGCATAACTTCAGATGTCCATTGATGTATTTTATGAATAGAGTCAGTGCCTAAGTTAACAAAAAACAAATAAACAAAAAAACAGGATACTGCAAGAATAACACAACAATTAAACTTTCAAACAAACTAAGAAGAGAAGCAGCAGAACTGTAAGGTATTCAGCCTGAGTGAGTTCCCTATAGTCGTCAGGCTCGTATGGTTAGAACAAAAGCTGCGTGGCCCAACGGAGCCACATTGTCACTATGCAGGATGCTTGCTGTGTTTTCTCATCTGCCAGTCAGCTCCTGTTGATTACAGCTGGCTGCCAGGAAGAGGAGAATTAATCAGTGCTGTCAGATCACTATGCAGATCATCTGATCAGGCACAGGAAGATATTCACTGACGCACAATTTATGCAGAATATGCACAGAAAATCCATCAATTACATTGCTATACAATATGCCTCTTTGGAAAGTTGCTTAACCTTCACAAAGTTGCCTTCTGCCACCAAAGGGTGTGTTGACTGAGGCTTAGACAACAACTGAAGTGCAGAGCTATCTCTGTAAATGTCTGTAGCAAAGAGTCCTTCTGGGAAATGGTTTATTGTGAGTCAATTACATTCATTTCACTAATTTGTGTTTAATTGAAGTGTCTGCTTTGTGTGAATAATTTTGAGTGGGAGCTCTAAACTTATCTCTAAATAATCTCAATCACTAGGCTGGATTACTGACAAAGTGAGTAGATGCTCCCCGTCCCCACAGGCCTTGGGACCCCTGGAGGTCAGGGTTGTGTTGGAGTGTTGCAAGCTACAGATTTTTGACTGGCACTGATAACTGGCTTATGAAACTACTCCCTCTGGTTTTAGCTGCTTGAGCTGGCCTTGACAACATAGAAAATACATAGAAAACTGGAACAAAAAAATAACAGACAAAGGATCATTCTGCACAACTGCATCAACACATGATCTATATACTAAGAATGAGTTTTGCCAAATACGTTTTGAGGGAAATGTAATTGTTAAACAGTCTTCAGTGGTGTTCAGTGGTGTTGCATTTTTATATTGCATAGGAAGATGGTCAGTATATAGAGGACCTTGACACCAGAGACTGAGATTTGCATCGTCAGTGCCGTGATGTGGTTGGGTTTAAGTAACAATTGCACTAAATAAATTACTTAAAGCACAAGATACAACATGTTTTAGTAAAATGTTCATACTTTCAGAGAGTCAACCTCTGTATGTTTATGAATGATCACATCTGTAAAAAAACAACAACAAAAAAGACACGATTATAATGTATTTGATATAGTTATTGATACTTGCCTAGTATTGTATATTTATTAACAATCCTCCACCAGTGTTAATCATTTTCTGTACTGGTATGCCAATACTGGTTTCTGATATGTCATGGCAATAAAGGTTATTTGAATTTGAAACATGTCTTTTTAAAGATTGTATGTCCCCCTCCACTCAAATATATATGTTTCTACATAGCAAACATAGCAAATTATAGCATTAAAAATAGTAAGTAAAAAATATTAATTTCACTGCATTGTTAACAGTACAGTTTAATTAACCAGTAATTTACCCTTTATTAATGATAAATATTATGTTGCTAAATGTTATCAAAGGGGAAAAAAAGATTTTTCCCTTCTAGGTGAAAGTGTGACTGTGGCTACCACAGTTGAAACCTCTGATCATGTCGTTGTCTTTCATCATGTAATTCTGCTCTTGCCATTATACTAATCTATTTTTATCACTTTATTTTGTGTAAAATAATTACATAATGGTTGCTTTTAGTCCCAAAGAATACAGACCTAAATTGGGCTATAGACCAGCTAAGAGAAGGGCCATAAAGGCTTTAGATTCTGTTGCG
This sequence comes from Scomber japonicus, assembly GCF_027409825.1. NCBI lineage: Eukaryota > Metazoa > Chordata > Actinopteri > Scombriformes > Scombridae > Scomber > Scomber japonicus. The sequence continues at coordinate 19,743,711 of NC_070582.1, forward strand.
ATAATGACACTTTTCTGATGGACATTTTTGTGAGTGCCTTTAATGAAATCATTTGAATGCATGCTGGCAATTTCATTATAACCAAGCCATACAATTTCACAGCATTTAGTTAGATTAATATCATTACAGTTCTTAATGGGTTATATTGGTCACACAAACTAAAGTGTTATATTTATCAGAGTATACTAACACAAGGACCTCTGCCTCTCCAAACCACCATATCCATTATCCTGCCACATTTTCTCCAAACCCCAGCTAAATATGGAATATCATTTTTCTTGTTGAAGAAATGTCATGGGAGCATGCCTTTCCATTCTCTGCCACTCCTGGCTTAATTAGAGTTCTGTAATTACTGGAACTGTAATTTCTGGGTTGAGGAGATGGGATGTATAGTGTGGGTTGCAGAGGAAATCCTCTGAGCTTTCATGCAAAGCAATGCTAGATACTTTCTCTGCAATGCAATCATGTAGAAAGGCTCCCAACAGTCTAATCTTGAAGTGAAGATAAATTGAGGTTGGTTTTGTCCCATTATCTAGGCTTATTTTACAATTTTCAATCAATTTTAATCAATAAGAGTGCTGACATATATAATAACTCAACAGTTTGACCTGCAGTACACTTCCCGATCATAGAGTCAGGCCGTTATCTGCCTGAAACACCGGTACCTGGCCGGGATCCAGCAACGCAGATGGGACCAGGTAGAACTGTTTTTGAAGCGTTATTTTAAGTGCCGAGAGAGGAGTAGGCCAACTTCAGTGAGATAAGCCGATTGTGTATTATGCTGTCAGGCTGACGATGATGCAATCTAAGGCAGTGAACTCTCCCTCTGTATTTTAATTTCCCTCAAGCATCTGTTTCTAAATGGGGGTTTTATCCTTTAAAGCTGAGGCGTGTTGTAACCTTCAGCTGTTTTATTCTTTTCTAAGCACTAAGCAGGATAGCCAGAGGGAACTAACTGCTGCCAGGACACTGTATACTCTTCAATACGGGTAATTACCACTACAATCAGTTCAGCCCATTACTAACTCTGTGCTCAATAGGGAGAGGGAGGAACTTGAGTGCAAAAAACAAATTCATTCAGTCAAACGTCATCTATTGAAGCATGCACTGATACTATACATGCATTTGGATTTACAAATCTATGCCAATATAACTACATGCGTATCATAATTACTGTTGGCACCATATGTAGTAGACTCCGTTTCAATTTAAATTATTCAAATCCAGCATTTTTCTTTCATAGCAGGCTCGTGAATGCATTCTTCTAAGCTCTTTTCCCACATCCCTTTTTCTGATTTAGATTTGAAAGCCCTCACAGAAATTGTAAATTTACAGACAGATGTACAAGCCCCCCACCCCCCTCGCTCTTTCTCTCTCACTCACTCTAAAAGTATTATGTGTTGACAGCTCTTTGAACTACAGGGTTTCATATTTGTGAGCTATTCAAGCAAGCTAAAATTGATGTGACTCTACTTTGCAGGGAGAGAGAGAGAGAGAGAAAATGTACTCTGACTATAAATTGACAAGAGTTTTCAAATCCCTACCATTAACATGTTTTTCTTTTTCTTGCCTATTATTATATAACGTCCTCAAGGGTTTACAAATGAGACTGGGTGAATCAACTGAGCTATGTTTGATTTTTTTTTTTTTTGTGTGTGTTTTTTTTAAATTTTCATTCAAAATGCATGTGGTATCCATATCTATTCAGATTGTGTCTACAGTCAGTTGAGACACATCAAAACTCACCTTCATGCATCATATGACTCTGGTGCATCTCATGCAATTAGATTTGCTCATCTTATTTTTTTTTCTGCACTCTGCACTCCTAAAACATAACAGGTTTGCACTCAGCCCTGCATTTAGAAAGTAGATTGCTGTGGCTATTTGTCCATTTGGCAAACTGCCTCTGGCACAGGTTTTGGAAGCTTGTCTGAGGTGTTTGACATAGGTAATCTGACTGTGTTCACTCCACTTTACTTTAATACGCTCATATTCCACAAAGGTATCTAAGTGGTCCTTCAGCATGATCAGAGATGCATTAAGATGTTGAAATACATTTCTTTCTGACAACTGCATGTGAAACCAGTTGCATTTCAGGGCAAAGTGTGACCAAACCTGTTGAATTTAGTGATGGATGCTATACTGTACTTCATCATAAAGAATAGTTATAGATCACTGACAGTGGTCTCACTATTAACAGACACTTCAGAGGAACTGAACAAATTACAACAGTAGCTGTTTTTTTATTGAGTGAAAGGTTTTAAGAATATAAAGTGTCCTGTTCCTTCTACTGCTGCAGTCAGTGGAATAACTCTAAATAAGGTTCTGCCTTCCTGAGTCATCCCACACATTTACTAAACTTTGATTTTTTGCTTCTAAATAAATAGAACTTGCATGTGGCCTAACAATACCTGTCAGCTGAGTCAAAGGTTCACTGGGTTTACCTCTTTAGCTTGACAGCTTCCTCTGCCAGCAGGTGGACACCAGACAGACATTGATGACAATAAGGGCAGAGGTTTTAGCAGCTTTTCAGATTCTCTGTCCAAAAGCCTTCCCTGGCATACTGAAAAACTGCTCCACATTGAGAACTGGGAGATGAAGACTATGCAGACATGGGCCTCTGCCAGACGTTCCCAGTTGGCCTGTACAAAACATTTGGGTTTACTGTCTCTGTCAAGCAGTTCTCCCCACCAGTGGCACCTTATTGCAGTGGACCCCATTTCCCTGGTTGTTTCTGAGTGGTTGATTGTCTTGAACACTTGAGACAGTTGGTGTTGGCTTCTACTTATATGTTGTTGACATATCATGCTTTTTGCACATGCATTTTCAAAATACTTTTTATGATGTCAGGTGTCCAAAACTGAAGCTGTACATATGTAAAATGTTCCCTGCAAGTCAAAAGCCCTCAAAAGCCCAAAGCTAAGGTTGTTTACATTGTCCACTTGCATATTTCAGATTGAAATGGCCTGTTTCAAATGGGCTGAACTGGGGGGCTGAATAAAGGGCCAGTATATAGAATAATAAGGAATTACTGTAACTCATGTAAAGATACACTAGTAGATCCTATGAATGTAAATATAGACCTAGAAGTACACACATGTTCACTTTAAATAATCTTATCTATCTATCTATAAATCTACCTAAAAATATATTATGTACAGTATTTTTTTTTAATGTAAAAATGTGTTTAAAAAAAGAAAAGAAAAAAGGACATTGAAACTGTGTTGATACTTTGAGATTTTTCTGAATTGTTTATGGCGAGCAATTACAATAAACTTAACTGCATTTACTTTAGATTCCACTCGACCCACAGCTGCTAGAGTCAGAGGATGACTAACATTAATAAATGAGAGCGGGGTTGACGATCCATTAAAAAGTGCTTTGAAGCTCCATTTAAGAAAATATGGTCCTACAACCTGCACCATGTAATTTAAAAGAGAAATAGGCAGTGTCAGATAACATTTATACAAATTAATATAGATGTGGTTTTGGAAATTATATGTCAGAGTGAGGGAGTGGTTATTGTAATCACTGTCACAAGCCTAATTTCACAGTAACGTGCTAAATACACCTATCTATCTATCAATCTATCAGTCTACCTATCTATCTATCTATCTAAGATGAGAAGAGGAGGCAATAAGAAGAAAAGGAATGAAGGAGGCAAAGCAGGCTTGAAAGTGGGTGGCAAATGAAATGTGCTGATGGTGTTGTAAGAATCAAAGAGAACCATAAGCTGTGGGAGCTGACAGCATTGTTTTTCTTGATTGTGTTTATTTATTTATTAATTTATTTTCTCCTCACGCAGCCCTGACAGATCTGAGGCACTGAGACAACACTCAGGAGAGAGATGGATGCTGACAAGGATATAGTTAATACATGCTGCATGGCGAAAACAGAAGAAAGGAACAGTTAGGCCTCTAATCACACAGAAGTCAACACAAAGGCCCTTTCACAGTGGAGCTCAAAGGAAAATAAGAGAAACTCAGGTGGACACAGCGAGGGGAGAGAAAAGATCGGAAAGTATGGAGGATGGGAGAGAGGAGATAAAAGGAGAGATGAAGTGATATTTCATCCTCAGGTCCCCATTCTTTGTTTTTTTAGCTTTAGTGTCAGCATGGCTCCAGGCTTTGCATATTTACATATTTATTTTATTTACATAACTATTTACATAATTACCATAATGAAATCTGTTCCCTGCCAGTGCTTTGTGGTATATGAACCGCCAGTGAACCCGTAGTTTATGAACAGGCGTTGAATGCCTACAGATGCATGTTTCCACACACACACACCCTCTCTCCTTTTCTTTCCTTTCCCCTTGCTCATCATCTGTTGTCTTTTTTTTCTTGTTTATCATCTTTTTTTTGTCCTCTCTCTGCCCCCCTACATTGATAGTGCATGATGCATTATCAATGTGTGTGTTTGTTTGTGTGTATGACCTACTGTGCCCTGCTGAAAGCCCTGTACACCATAAGGACCTCTCTATCTGATCTGCCCCATCTGCTATCAAGACAGGTAGTGTCTACACCTGGGGGAGAACTCTCTTTCTACCTTTGTCTTTCTGTCTCTCTCAATCTGTCTCTCCCCTCACTCACACACACACATACAAACACGTGCTCACACACTGTGCCAGGATGTGGAGTGCTTGTTATTGAGACATCTGCCAGAGTGCAGACTGACTGACATCACTCATCCAGCTGCAACAGATGATGATGAGGAGCAAGGTCAATACTCTCTGTCCTGTCCTCTCGAACCCTGGAGGGCCTTTGGCCCTACTTTACTTTGATCTCTGAATGTACTACTGAGCAGTAAGTACACATTCACCAGATACAGTAGACTCTATTTTTGCTTCTTGTCTGGCTCAGATTTTATTCAAATTTTATTCTGGCCCAGGAGTGCATGTTTGAAAATTGGTTACAGTGTGAGATGATTTTGCTTACATTATACAATACAATATACACACAAAGAATCACTGGGTTAAAATTGTACCCAGTTGGGGTCAATATTATACCAATACAATATTGGTTGAACTTAACCAGCAACAATCTATTATTTTGACCTGGTGTTACACAGTATTACACACATTGTGAATATAACATTTAAAAGATACACAAGTTATTAACAATCAATAACAAACCATTACATGTAATAAAGTAGATCATAACAAGTTTTAGTTTAGGTAGATAACCCAACAGTGCAAGAAATAATAAAACTAAAAATGGGTCAAAGCAACCCCTTGTCTTGAGTGGATAACATTAACTAATTTTGACCCAGTGATTTTTAGTGTGTGGCAGAGGGACGTCCAGGATTTTACCTTCTGTACATTGAGCATTAAGATAAACAAAAAAATGAGATTAAGTTATGATCCACAATGAACTATGGTCTTTAATACAACAAAATTCAAAACAGAGAAAAAAACATTTTACTAGAGAATCAGAGCAGCTTTATAGACACTTGTTGACTTGATGACTTTATTAAAACATTTCCACAGAGCTGTGTTGTCAGGTAGCTGCATACATGAGTGACATTACACTCTTGAAATGTGCCTCAAAAGGCATTTCTTATAATTAAGTTAATACAGAGTTGACATGTCATTTACTCAGTGAATTTCATTTTGATACCAGAAAATGCACTTAAAGACACTCTCACAACTGAGCAATAAAATAAAAATAGTGCACTGTGATTATTAATGCCATTCTGCTGTTAGTTAGTGTGAGAACCAAATTTCATTTGGATAGTCTACCATGCCATGATGACATTTTACCACTGTCATATCATGACCAAGAAAGCCATCCATTAGAGCAGTAAATTATGTCTCAGCATTAAAGCTGAGACATAATTTACATTTTGACATGAGTATAAAGAGTGGTGTGCACTGAACAACGTAAACAAAGCTTTTCGGTGGTGTACTTCAAAAAGCTTTGTTTATATTCTCTGAGGTGGCTGCACATGTAGAGACATTATCTTTGCTGTTGAAACTGCTTGTTAAGGAATAATAATAATTGAATGAAAGTGAAAATGTCATGGCATCCCTTAAGAAAAAACCTCTGTTGCATCACTGGTTTACATCTCAAATGCATTGAGAAGGAAATAAGAAGAGAGCCTGAGGGACAATGAGCAGAGGAAGGCAGAAACATAATACATAACAGATTAAAATTCAGAATGTCAAGGCATCCTTTTAACCGCTCAACAAGTGTCTGTTGCTCATCTCTCTCTCTCTTTCTGACCCCCTCTCTCTCTTCATCTCTCCATCCCTCCATCTCTGCCAAGGACACCTTCCCTGCTGTTGTTACCATGGAGACAAGCCCAGAAGGGCTGTGGGCGAGACATGTGAGGGACTATGGGTGACTGTGTGTTTGTGTATAAGCATGTGTGTGCAAATCTTTGCCCTTGTTTGTTTTTTGTGATTTTTCAAGTCAATTTCCTTATTTGTTTTCTCCATAACTGCACACATTTGAATAGTCACCTACAGGTGAATTATTAGTTCAACAGCTAAAGGTACGGTGCATTGGTACAGAGAGTAGGATTATGTGCAAGGCTAATTCGTTTACCTGTGTTATATCATTAAGTACTAATATGAATGGTCATATGTAGGTGGAAATGGCTGATAAAATAAACTGAATGCATTTGAAATAGTAAAGGTTCAAACACTGTTAGCTGCTGTACTGTCATTGGCATTTCTCCACTTACAGCTGTGTGTCAGCATCATATTGTGCCATAAGACTTAAGACATGATTTTGATTTATGTCCCACCAAACAATACAAGCCTCCAAGGGTATGTGTGTGTGATTGGATATGGGATGTAATGCATGCGTTGACAGCAATAATTCTCCCCATTTAGTGAATGAGAGATGCAAAAAACTGTCATTTTCTTGCTCAAGCGACTCTCTCCACAAAGCGATGGTAATATCACTTTCACTGCTGTTGTCTGAAAAGCCTAATGGCTCACCGTCAAAGTCTTCTCTTTCCTGCCAGAAAACAGAGATTTCCAGCAGTGATACATGTATTATGTGAGTGTTTATGCATAGATGATCATCAGTTTGAGCAGAATGTTGAATGATGCCTAATTGAATGACAGATTTATGGAGCTGGCTGCAATGCACCAGTTATTAATTTGCATTAGATCTCCAGTTTCTATTCAGGGGGATGTGTGCTCTGATTGAAGGCAGTCTAAAATCCGGATACCTCTGTCAAATGGAAACACAAACAGAAGATTATTGTTCTGATATCAAGTAGCCTAACACAACACAGTAACACACACAGAACAACACACATTTTTCTATGAACGAGCCAGAGCTTTTTGGGGAGGAGGAGGATGAAGATGAGGAGGCTAAAACAAATTAGGAAGCCTACACTGAATTGATACAGGTCTTGGAAGACAAAAGTCTTTCCCTGATAATAAGAGAGGCAGCAGAAGATGGGGGAAAAAGCATTGTGTGGGACCATTGTGCAGTTAAAGGGCCACATGTGATTAGCCTCTACACAGAGCTAACTTCTCCTGCAGAAAGCCACCAACGAGAGCGGTCTGGACTATGTCACTTGTGCAGAGACTGCTATAACAGCACAAAAAAATGCTGAAGATACTCTCAGCAATGGATCGTTGATGGTAATGAAAGCTTTGCCAAATCTTTTAAGCCTTGTGCGATCCACATAATGCAGCATGATGAGATAATAACTTTTGGTGAGTTCAAAACCAAGTTGATGCGCTATGAGAGCACAGAGAAGTTAAATGCCAGATGCGTCCAGAAAGAGAAGCCCAGGAATGTACTGGCAAAAGGAAAGAGAACGTGTTGCAGCTTTTGCAAGAGTTCTACTCATAAGGACGCAATTGAGGTGGTGGAGGCAGAGACTGCTATGACCCCAGCACCAGCTACCAACAACCCGGAACTTGTCCTGCAGACAGATGTGTCCAGATGGTGGATGGATGTCAATATTCAAGTTCCTGGGCACACATATCTCGGAGGACCTCACATGGAAGCACACCGCCAACTGCCTGATCAGGAAGGCACAGCGGAGACTAACTTCCTGAGAGTTCTCAAGAAGGTCAATCTGTCACAACATCTGCTCGTGTCCTTCTATCCCTGTTCCATTGAGAGCAACCTGACCTACAACTTCCTGGTGTGGTACAGCAGCAGCTCTGCAACTGAAAAAAGGCCCTGTAAAGAGTAATTAAAGCTGCACAGAACATAACCAACACACACACCTACCTGCTTTGGAAGACATCTTCACCTGCCGCTGCCTCCAGAAAGCAACAAATATTTTGAAAGACACATCCCACCCTGCTCACCATCTGTTTGACCTTCTGCTCTCAGGCAGATGACACAGAACACTTAAAACACACACTACTAGACTGTTGAAGAGTTTTTACCCAAAGGCCATCGCTACACTGAATACTACCATGAAATCATTCAGATAACTGAATAATTGTGCAATAATATTATTCATTTTATGTTTACAGCAGATGTTGGCCGTATACCTGCTGGCTGTGTGTGAGTGTTTTTGTGTGTGTGTGAGTAGAATGTGCAGCTGGTGGAATTTATGTTATTTATCTAGTTTTATATTTTACTTATTTATTGCTTTGACATCTGAAATTTCATTGTTTTTTTTTTTTTACAATGACAATAAAAGGAATCTTGAATCTTGAATTCCGTCATATTCACAGGACAGTTTCTCTGTCAAAGCCACAACGACTAACTGAGCTTTCCACATCAAAGAGTACGACAAATTTTACTGTCTTAACACTGTAAATAATGAAAATGATGATGGATGTCGTGGGTGTTAAGATATTCAAATATGGAAGAAAATTCGTAGTCACTGTAATTATGATAATGTGTCAGAGTTGGAAAATGTAATAGAGGGCATAAAAATCAAGCGTAAGATTAATAAATCTAGCCCAATCTGTGAATTCTGCACAAAAGAGAAATCTTTTTCCTCTGGCAGTACAGCCAGAGGAAAAAAGATGGGTTTTGATACACTCTAGCATTTACGGATGATTATTCTGAGGCAGTGTTTGTGTACTTCCTGAAAGCAAAGAGTGATACTGTCAAAGCAAGCCGTTATGAGAAAATCAAGTGTATTTGGTCAGATAATGGCACACAGTTCACAGCAAAAGATTTCCAGTCATTGCTCAGTAACAATGCCATGAGACATGAGACTTCAGCAACTTATTCACCCATAAAAAAGGGGCCGTGGAGAGAAATTGGAGAGCACAGTTTGAATTGGCGAGATGCATGCTACGTGAGAGCTACTTACCAAAGAAGTTGTAGACATATGTTGTAATGAATGCTACAGTAATTCACGACAGATGCTGCAACAGACATGTAGGATAGACTCCATGCTACATGTTGACAGGGAGGAAGTCTAATCTTTCAAAGATGAAGTTTATTTGGATCGGTCTGCTTTGCGTAGAAACAGGATAAGGAAAAGTTAGACTCACAATGTAAAAAGATCTTAGTTGGGTATGACAAAATCAATCATCTTACCTAGTCTACTACTCAGACATAGAGAAAGTCCTTAAACACAGACTGGTGAAGTTCATTACAAAAACCGTGGTTTAATGTCAAACTCGGGCAGATCTGGAAATGAAAAATAATGATCTTCATGAGAAGAGATTTGTTTGCTCCCAAGATGGCTGATCAGTTCAAATGGTCTCAAGTTAAAACTACAGAGAGTAACAATGATACTCAGGCAGGACAGGAAGGAAATAGTCATAATACAAGACAGCCCTCAGTACTTTAAAGTAAGTAAAGTGTAAAGTGGAGTGTGATGACCCGATACTAGCCAATGTTTACTGCGGCTACAGAGTAATGTGTAATGTATCACAAACCTTCAAGGAAGCCATGAGTTGTTGATACATCCACAGCAATGGCAGCTTTGGGGGGAGCAGCCGTAGCACCACTTCATACAGCAGCAAAAAAAACCAAAAAAAAAACAATCTAAAAACAACACAACACACTGTAATGTTGCCTAAACACGGCCAGTAGAAATGCTGTCTTGTACTGTTCAAACCTGCCCCCTAGCATCTAGGTGGCACTAACAAGGTAGTTTATAAAGAAGAAGTGTTTCCTAGTGTGTCTCAGTATGGTATCACAGACCCACAGAGAGAGGAATAAAAAAATATCATTAGACATGACAGTAGTTCTCTTGACTTCAGTAGAAATCTTCCAAGCAAAAAATAATTTTTCAGCCATCCCAACACTGCCAGTATTTAATATTGTCTATTTGAAAGCAACACCTAAATACCTAAACACTACAAGTGCAAACGTTTCAGTGTAAGAGTCACATTTCTTTTTTTTAAGATTTATTTTTGGACACTTTCACCTTTATTTAATAGTAGCTAGTATAGGTCAACAGGAAACGGAGAGAGAGAGAGAGGGGGGAAAGACCTGTAGCAAAAGTTCCTCACTGGAATCAAACCAGGGACTCTGTCACTATGAAGCATGCACAGTAACCACTTGGCTACCAAGACCGTCAAAGTGCTGCATTTCTGACAGCCTGACTGAGAAACATGCTCAGCGTCACTGATGTTACATATAAAATTGCCACTGGCAAAAAATTATCGATTGTACAGAAAAACGGAAGCACTCAAACAGAACATCATCAGAGATGATAAAACATATCGGTGGAGTCTATTCACCCTTTGATGCATATTTCTGCTCAGTATTTGTGCTTCAATATTAACTGACTCTTTAAGAAAAGGACACACCATGTCTGACAGCTCCTTCAGTCTGCGGGCTTCAACTAAAAAGAAAGATAAACTCAGGGTTAGTTGAAGAAAACCTACCAGCGAGCAGCTTATGTTCACAGAGTCAGTGGTGACTGACTCAGAGTTTCACTTACCTCTCTTTCTGGAACGGATTCCCTCATCTCCGTTTTCACATAACCCGCTTTCTGAAACAGGCCCCAGATCTAAATGGGATTGGCAGCAAGCTGTCACAATACCTATTAGATCCAAAGGAACAATACTGGATGACTTCCAAACATGTGTTGAGGTACTTGAAGGGTAAAGTATACAGCAGTTGTGTTACAAGAATGGAGAGGAAAAAAACTCAAACTTGTAGCATACAGTGATGCTGACTGGGCAGCAGATCAAAATGACAGATGAAGCACAACATGGTGCTGCCTTAGTTTATCTAAAAATGGGCCTGTTTTTTTCTCATAGAATTCTAAGATGCAGCCAGCAGTAGCTTTATCTGTTGTGCACGTTTGTGAGTGTATGGTACTGACTGCAAGCACACAAGAAAGTTTGTATCTTCTACAGTTATGTAATGGGAGAAAGAGTGAGTGCCAATTTGCACCAGTAAAAATACACCCTGTTCCTCAATGACTGAAATTTATACAACAGAACCATATGCACACACAGTTTTATATATCAAGCGAAAAGAATGTGTAGGCATATTTCTGGCAATAGTAGTCATGAATTTTCAGAGTTTTATGTGTCTGGCCCCAGGTATTATTTCATCGGCCTGCACTCACTGATAGTAAAGTAAACATTGAACGTTGTCCAACCGAAGACATGATCGGAGAAGGTTTGACTAAGCCTGTAACAAAGTTCAAAGTCGGAAAATTTGTGGGTTATATGTTGGAATGTGATATGCCAGACAGCTGTGAAGTGTGTAATTGATAACATTTTTCATGAAGCTTATAGCGAAAGTTCAGACAGGAAGACCACCTTTTTGTATGCTCACGTCATCCTGATCCTTCTCACAGCTCATACTGATCTCTGTCAAAGCTCATATTTTCCTGTTATTTCTGGAGCATCAGCTGTTCACATCACCTGGTCAAGTCTAACCAATAGCACGATGACACACCTTCATTGTCAGCCTATCATATTGCAGCTATCCTTTTAAATGTTCTCCCTCCTTGCTCAGGTGCTTTCTTGATGCTGTTTTGCGCAAACGCTGCTTTCTTCACATGCTTTTTATTACTGCTGCTCACATAACAACATTCAGGTTGCTGCACATCAGGGAAATTTAGATTCAAGCGCTGACTCTTGGGACATAAGTCTTACTCACATGCATGTTCATCAATTGCAGCTTATATGTTCAAACTCTGTTCAGTCAGTCTCTGTGTTGTGGGGACATATGTGCGCATGTATTACAAGCCATTTCTTGGATGTATAGCTACATTGCAAGCTGCATTGTCGTCTACATCAACTTTAACTTTTTCTTTCAAGCAGCAATTATTTAGTTGCCGCTAAGTAGCGTTTGATTTATTTTTTTTTTAAGTCACACTGTGGTCTAGATCAGCTGTTGCTAATTAACTTTGATCAGCTGCAGGGTCAGAACGGTACAGATGAAGCCACTTCAAAGTTCCCCTGTTTCCTTGATGGCTACTTAGCTGGTCCTTGAAAGGTCCGTGGCTGGCTGATAATGGGCGCGGGGGGTAATGTGATCCCCCAGCGATGACGTGGTCAATAAGGACCCGACTGGATACGCCCAGTCAGGGTACAAATAATGCTGTTATGTTCCTTAAACGGCTTGATTTAGTTATTAAAGATGCCATGTTCATCCATGCTAGTTCTCTTATCACTATATGCTATTATAAAATAACTTCAAATCAAATCCTTAATAACTGATAAGTGTGCATGCTTCCCCCGCCCCTCCCAACAAAAATCCTGTACCCCCTCTCAGAAAATAGTTCTGACATCCATGAACACTATTCTGGTTCTGAATCTCTGTGCGTGATTTGTTTGACAATGGAACCAAATAGCCCTTTAAGCCCAAACAAAAAGTTGAGCAATGATAATTGTAGATCATTGGCTATATGATCACTATTGTTTGTCATGAGCCACCGTACTTATGCACAGCCTGACCTATCACTGTATTTTTGTTAGCTTCTTCTAGCTCTCTCTCTCTGTGTGTGCATGTTGCAGGTCCATCCTCGGGTAACCCAGTCTGTAATTAAAAAACAGTGTTTTGGATACAAGTCGGTGTTGTCCTTCACACAACATACAAGTTTCTACAATGATGCTAATAAGTTGGATGGGCTTACTTGGCTTAAAGCATGCACTGAATAGACCGGGGTTGGCTGGCACACTTTTCAACAATTCTACAATTCACAATTTAGCAGGCGCATTTATCAAAAGCGACGTACAGTCTTCCATACCAAAGTCCACTGAACTACCCACCCCTCATTCTCAGCTTTAGCACTCTGGCATAATGTATGTGAGAATATTCAAACCAGCATCAAATGAAAAGTTCCATGTTTTTACTTTTGCTTGGGAATATGTTTTTTGATATTTTATTGTTTTGTGTGGGTTCTGCAGACTCTGACTGTTTAACTACCTGCTACGTTTTGAGATCTCTATGGCAATGGAATCTCCATGGCAACGGAAGGATGGAGAGGACGCTGATTCCACAGACTCTGGCTGACTGTGTACCTGCTGTGGGATTGTTTTTTTTTTTAAATCTCAATGGCAACGGAAGAATGGAGAGAACGCTGATAACGTTTTTCCCAAAACTTCTTCATTGTGTTTACAGTTTCATAATAGTATAAAACGTCAACTATATTATTATCATCATTTACCATCATTTTTATTTGGACATTTTTTGTGTGTGGATATTTATTGTTCTTGTGTGGATTCTGAAGACTCTGGCCGACTGTCTACCTGCTGTGGGGTTTTTTTTATATCTCCAAGGCAACGGAAGAGTGGAGAGGATGTTGGTGCTGTTTTTCCATAATTTCTCTGTCCCTGTTTTACACTTTACATTAGGGATACTCGATATCTGCTTTTCTGCCGATATCCAATATCACCCGATACTGATATGTGTGCAGGGTTTTTACACCAAAACTGTTAGGTAACAACATAACATATCTCCTATTGTGGAATTAACACATTATGCCTAATTTTATTGTCATGCCCGACTGGATGCATACATAAATGCAACATGACTTTCCAAATGTAAAAACTGTCAAAAAATAAGAGAACAACTTCAACATAAATTATGGGGAAAAGTGCCAATATGGCTGCCATATTTATTATGCTGCTTTGCAGTCTTTGCAAATTGCAAATTTACTATGCGTAGGACACACTTGGAAATAGTTCCAAACCACAGACATAACGTCATGCACTGGCTGGACAAGCTTGTTAGCCACGGTTAGCGACCCACAAGTCTAGCATGTTGTTTTCGTTATATGTCTTCAAGCACGTGCCGGTAAACGTCCCATGCTGCTTTCATGCAGGCTTGGAAATGCTGAAGCCTACAGAACAAACATCGGTTATAAAAACCGATACGATACTTCCCGATATTACATTTTTTATCGGAGGGACGATTTTATCGGACATCCCTAGTTTACATAGTATAAAACGTTGATAATACTATTGCCAGCAGCAGCTACAGTTCAACAACTACACCACTCCATCATGCATATCAGTTATTACGCAACTTGGACTCCTTTGCTGGCCCCGTTACATTCACACAAGCTTCCGTCCTAGAATATCCGGAGAGAACCCATGTAGGTATGGGGAGAACATGCAAACTCCACACAGAAGGTGTCATCAGGAAATTGCTGACCAAAAGCCTTTGCAGGCTCCAACATCATCGGGTCATTGCTGACCAAAAGCCTTTGCAGGCTCCAACATCATCGGGTCATTGCTGACCAAAAGCCTTTGCATGCTCCAAACATCAGGTAATTGCTGAACAGTAGCCATTGCTGGCTTCATGCTCATCATCTGTTGCATCTCTGTCCTAGTATACTGGCTAAACTCTGGTTGTCTATTGCATATCTGCTTCTGGACATTGCTGGCTACATGCTCACCTTCTCTAACATCTGCATTTGTTGCTGACCTCTTGCCATTATGGGTTAAATGCTTTTCATCACTTGCATCTGTATTGATATAATTTGCGCATTATGTTTAATCTTTAAAAAAGTAGTTTCCTTGCTGCTCAGTAAGTAATCATTCTTTTCCTTCTTTGGGGGATAATTTTAGGCTGTGTTTTCTCTGGGGCTTGTTCCCTTCTTTTGGGGAATCTATCATGCTGATGCTCAGGACTTACGTCCTTCGATTCAAAAATTCTCCCTGCAGAGTCCAAGCGCCAAAGACTTTGACAATACATAAACATTGATATCATCTGCATAATAAACATAATTTTACTTCATTCTTTGGTCTCTCCTGATTGAACTACCCTTATGATGGCAGCGCCAGAAAAAAGCTTTGAACTACATTATCATGTCGCCTTTATTTACTTCCCATCCTCCACCCTGCAGTGAACAACTTTTCAAGGCCCTGTGTTTACACTCTCAGCATTGTAATAGCTATTTTCCATTTAAGTTTTCTGTTCAGACTGTGCCACAGACAGCAGGAAGAGTCAGAAGGAGGGAACAAAGGGCTAATACGAGAGAAATAGAGACTAATATACTGTAGGTAATTACCCTCATTAAACAGCCATATATTCAGAAAGACAGGAGATCATTTTTATCATGTGTGTGCATATGTGTGTTTCTCTGTATGAGTATGCTTTATATTGCCTCAGCTACAGCCCTCTGGCATTGATGGAGCATCATCATTATCACCTGGGTTGATGGTAAAGTGGCTCCTTGGCTAGACCCTGTCGACAGGCACTGTTTGGTGTCACACTTTGTGTGAGCGTGCATGTGTCTGTGTGTGTGCAAGTGCATGCCAGCAAATGTATTTTGCTATTGCAGTTTCAGTAATTCCGTGGCCACACTGACATGGCCAACATGGCTTCACTGGCAGGTCCCTTATGCAAACAAATGGCCTCGTCTGGCAGATTCAGTGAAGGGTGACGGTTGTATCTGGTTGCATCAGGCAGGCGAGTGATGGGCACAACAGACAACAGACTCAATGGAGAAATTGTTTCATTTCACTGTCGGATCCGCTACATGCCCTTCTAAAACAGAGAAAACCTAGATTTGGTCTCAGACTTTGTGGTGATGATTAGCTTGTTTAATTGCTTTACATTCAGTTATTTAATATTAACTGTCTCACCGACACTGCTGTCAACTTTTTTTCTGTTGTTTCTGAAGGTCAGTTAAATAACAGGCAAGTCTCTAGGCTGTAACTAGGCAACAGTTCTGCATTTCTAAAACGATCAGCCGACAATAGTCAGGTCAGACAGAATAAAGGGAATAAATGCAGTTATTCACACAGGTATCAGCAGGTATGTATATCATTCATAATATTGTGAAGATAAAAGTTTCTCCTCAGGCTATGGTAATATTCAGTAGAGTATGATAGTTAAATAGACTGAAAGGAAGAATGATTCAACTTAAAGCATTTCTTTCCCAGTTCAAATTCTTGCCTTCTGTGATCATCACTTTCACGTAAAATTCACATGGCATAAGAATTAGGCTATCCTGTGCTCCTGCAAAAAAAAAGTCAGTTGAAGACCACTGAAAGTCAGTATTGTTTTTAACTTAGTGACAAAAATGTTCTGACATTATCAAACAGGATTTGTGAGGGTTTCATACGGCCAGGATGGAGAATTTCCTCAACTCACTGAAGAGTAAGAAATCCTTCATGTGAAACAAAAACTAGATAAAAAGTTAGATTTTTTTTAACAGTACAACGAACACATACATTTGTAACATGAAGTGGACCTTTCTCTTGGTTACATCAGACTGCAAGTCATCAGACTAGGTAATAGCTTGGTAATCCATTCCTTCTTTTTTTTTGGCAAAATAGAATTCATAATTTCATACCATTTACCCACAAATAAACATAACAAAAATAGGCACTCACACAAGGTTTGTTCCATATTCACCACCAGCAACAGGTGCGACAATAGCCTGTGTGAACTGTGATTCTATGCATGGAGAGTGTGTAGGTGTTTGTGTTTTGATGATTAGTTGAGGATGAATACATGCCAACACATTAGGCCTCATGCAGCCAAAACACACATACAGTTTTGCCAATGTCCCAAAAGGGGTTTAGCAACTTCTCACCTACACCCATCGACTGTAAAATAATTGCCTGAGTAACATCCATCCACTGCCTACTATTACACAATGAGGCAAACAGGAGTCTTTTGATGAAAATGTGTGTAAATAAAAAGAAACAACGTCATATTTTGAACATTGCATCCTTCTGTTTGGAAACTGTCACTGTGTTGTGTGAGCAGATTATCGTCCATGATCATAGCAACTGGTGAAGAAGGGGAAAGAAAAATACATATTTTTATTAAGAGCTCAGTTTAATATTACAAAAAAAACAGCATTCAGCCAGTGGTGAAAAGAATGATCAATGACTGTGGTTACATGGATGATAACACTCCAATCTTAATCAGACTAAGACACAGAGAATGGACAACACCAGTTTTTCATTAAACATAAAGCAACTTTCTCATACAAAAAAAATATTTTCCTAATCTGGTATGGTGTCAAGAAAACGCTTTGCTCATTTTTGCTTGTTGTCATCTGTTTAATATTTCATGGGAAAAAATGTTGTTGTCCACCCGTTTCTTATTCTGTTTAATATCAGAGTAATTCTGTCCATCTAAGTGCAGTCATTTTCTCTTTCTATTAATAACTGATACATTTAATAAAATAGATTAAATCGATTATTAAAAGTGTTGGCAACAAATTCCATTATCGAATCATTGTGTGTCATGTGTCACTCGCTATGTCACTGAGCTCATGCGGAGCTGAGCGAAGTAAGCTAGTAAAACATGGGAGAGACAGAGAAAACAGTCTGACAAAAATCTTCTAAAGTGTGGAGAGCACTTCACACAACAGAAAACTATAAAGTGTGTGCAGCATCTTACCGGAGTCGGCATGGGGCGGGCACACACCCCCAAAACAAAACAAGAAACAATGGGTTCATTTGCACGTCACGTCAGTAATATAATGTGACTGTGTGGCTCATTAACCTTGTTAGAGTGAATGCCCTCCTTCTACTTTGTGAACTAGCAGCTTCTACATACTGAGAAGATCTCACAGTCAGCAGTAGGAGATGAGGAGAGGAGCAGCGGGTTGACCTCAGGTCTCCACTAAAAGCCTGAGGTAGGAGGAACGGAGGAATCTAGTGCACCTAAACTGATGCAAACATTGTAATTAGTAACACTACAAATAAATAAACCACAGACACATCGTTGTATTTTTTTTTTAGTTGTGTGTG
Organism: Scomber japonicus; assembly: GCF_027409825.1. Lineage (NCBI taxonomy): Eukaryota > Metazoa > Chordata > Actinopteri > Scombriformes > Scombridae > Scomber > Scomber japonicus. The sequence continues at coordinate 19,761,787 of NC_070582.1, forward strand.
AAATCAGTAATAATATCAAATCAGTCTGTACACCACTAAGGTGAACTGTTTTAGTCTTGATTCTTGGTTGACACTGCTAAGGGATGGGTAATATTGATTTATAAGTGTGTTGTTCTACTTGTGTTTATGTGATATAGGTATTTTATTACCAAAATGTTACCATTCGTGATAAAATTATTATTTTTTTTTTATATCTATATACAAGAACCGCCACTGAATCTTGAAACAAATCATGTTAACAGTTTTGTGATTTGCATTTATTTATAATCTCTTTATTGTTCTGACAACTTCTTTAAGGTCCCTTTTAAAGAAAATACCTTTTTTTGTGTAGCATATATTTGTATGTTATTTTATTAAAGCTATCTGACATCAACATTTACAGTAGTTGTTTTTTAAGCAGGCATCTATTGCTTGTGCACTTTTTTGCATTGTGAATTTAAAATAAAATAAGAGAAATAATAATAAGGGTGGCGCAGTTGTTTTATTATTTATTTGGACATACAACCAAAAGTAAGCACATCTGTACTGTTGCTAACAATCCCTTATTGTACATGAAAAATGTGAGTGTGCACAATGACAGCAAGTATGACGCCGCTCAGATGGATGCTAGTGTGGGTCATCATGACAGTTAACCTTTATGTGCAACCTATATGATCATCTTGCAATTGTGATTGTTGCCTTGTTAAAACTGTTTTTTTGTCATGTCATTAGTCAGTTTCTACATAACCAAAAGAACTGAAGCCAAGTTGTAATAAACCAAAAAAGTACTACATTACATCATCCTTATGTAATCATACCAAAGCCATAAAAAAGACCATGTTGCAAAGTAAGAAATGTGACATGTGCATCTGTAAATTGAGAATTGTAAAATAGTCCTGCACTTGAAATAACCTCACATGGACCTTTACAGTCTGTGAGGTGTCCACCATGTGGGTGCTGTGGGACGGTGGAGCTGTTCTTTCAGCACCCGCAGGCTGCCACTCTTCAGCACCACGGATAGCAATCCTCCATGCTAAGCAACGCACACGGCCGCAGAGTGCCTGGGAGCTGCTGAGTTAATTTCAAACCTACTCAGCATCACCATTTCACAAAAATAAGCTCTGTAACACAGCATGTATAATGTATGTTGCCTGCTGAGGAAAGGGAACTGACACAGACAGACCTTCCAGCCCCAGGGAGTCAAATGAGTGAAGGGGAAAAGTTGATTATAAGGCTCTTAACGACTCCACTAATTACCATTGATGCTAATTAGATGGAGCTCCAAGTTAACTGCACGGAGGGTAATCAGTGTCTGGAACGAAACAGAAGTTAGAGTCAAACTATCATCTCTCAACCCTTCATGGAGCACAGTTAGATGTTATACACTGCTCTGTTATGTCCCAGAAATGTTAGCGTAGTTTTCACGCTGACATTTGACAAGCCCTCAAGATGTCAAGGAAAGTTTTAACTGTAAGCCAGTCATGGTATAGAAATAAAGCTACTTTGTTAGTTGTGAAGTCGTAGTATGGTTGTAATCTGAGACATTCATTTAAAATTAATTTCCAACATTTGACCTTCAGCAAAGGTTAATGTGTTAGTTACTTTCTCTGTGTGCAGTGTGTCATCATCATGATCAATGCACTTTTTTTCTCATCACACACACACACACACACACATCCATTTAGCTTGACTTATGTGGTCTGTGACTGTGTTATTTTGTGCAGTAAATCCAGGTTTCTCCCGATGCAGAGATACCAACTTAATCTTCTCCCAGGCTGTCGACCCAACAACTGCTGGGGCTGATTTACTATGGTCAGCGTCAATTACCAACCCTGAGAGCCAAAGGGATTCCTCAGGCTCTATGGCCATACGTTTCAAGGACAATTATTTTTAATGAGAATGCCTCCAATCCATCTGCATGTGGGTCGAGGGACACTTGACAAATCCGTCCTTCAGAGGGCCTCCTCCTCACTCTGATCTATGGTTCCGCTTCATTTCCTCTGCCTGTCATGCTGTGTGTAGAGCCGCTATCAGTATGTTTCACCTGGCGCGACGGCTCACCAGTGGAAAGACTGGCCCTGGGACTGAAATGGCAACATGGTATTTGTAGTTCTAAAAAAATTAAGTGGTAACACTTTACAATAACCATCATTTATAAATGGTAAATAGACCATTTATAAATGGTAAACAGATAGTTTATTAATGTTTAACCATCATTTATAAACAGCATATAGACCATTTATAAATGTAAATAGATCATTTATTAATGTTTAACAATAATTTATAAATGGATAATATATGAATGTAATAGTGTAATAGTTACTTTACCATTAACAAACAATGAAATGATAATTAATAATTAATAATAATAATTAATTAATCAACTATTAACAGGTAATCGTTGCACTCATTATAACATTTTTAACACTCTATTAAGCATTTGTTAATGATTTCCAAATGCTTTATATACCTTTAAGAAATTTTTTGTAAAACAATTATAGATTAAATATGTATACCTATCTGTAGCACATTGTAAATAGTTAATAACTGGTTTATAAACCATCTATAAACATCACTTAGATGTTATTGTAAAGTTGCGACTGATGTTTATAATAATTATTTAATGATTAATAAGCTGTTTGTAAACCATCAAGTAACATTTATTTTACTTCTTTTAATGGTGATCTATAACAAAGTGATTATTTTACATTGATAAAAGAACAGGGTCTGATCATTGTATTGAACACATTTATGAACAGAGAGTCAATAACATGCAACACTGTACCATCGGTAAACATGGTGGTAGACAGGAATGGTGGGATTGCAACACAACAATGACAACTTAATTTTAAAATGAAATGACAATACAATATTCAGGCACACTGTACTTTAAAATTCAATATTTCATTGTCTACTCACCCCATATTTCCACAAATTAACAATAAACAACAAAGCAATGAACAACATCACACCCTGGAATGTCAATGTGTTGCCTTCTTGGTATCATTTATTTGTCCATTTGTATTGCAATATCATGGAGCAGGCATCCCAATGGACCATTATAGTGTTTTTTACCCAGCCATTCATTCCACTCAATCATAATCAGGTGATCTCTTAGTAGATCCTCAGTGTGATTCCCCCGGAGTCTCTCGATGGCCCTCTCAATGTATTGAGTGGGGCAGCCTGTATCAGCATTGACATACTCCACACTGTGGTTGACTGTATAATGCTTGTATCCAAATTCAGGCAGAGCCTGACGATAGGCCCGCTACTCATCAGTCAGTATTGTGGATCCCCTCCGAACATGGTGCAGAACCAGTGAGATCAGCTCTCATCTGGTCCGTCTTTCCACCAAGCGGAGAACAGGCATTGTCTTCTGTCCTCTGTGCTTCACTCGCAGGATTCCAAACACCCACTTTTTCTGTGTCCACCCACCAACCATTCTTCCACGTCCATACTGTCAAAATATTCAATAGAACACATATTAGAAATGGTAGTTATTGACATGATGATGTGTGACTATTATATGGTAATCATTTGACCATTAAAACATAACATTAAACTAATTTAATTTACTAAAATGAGTTATAAATATATTATATCCCTGCAGGTATGGATTCACCCCCACCATTGTATCAGCAAATCCTTCCTCTTAGTGCAAATAGTTTTCTCATGACAATGTTTTCAAATTGACTGTCAGCATTAGTGAGCATTATGTGACAGTCTCCTTACCTGTTATTCATACAGTAACCCAAATATACAACTCATCGTGGAAAATAAAATTGTCACAATGACCTATTGAGTCCACCATTTTGGATTTTCCACCATTTCAAAAAAAGCACATCTTCCCCTACTCATACTACTGTTGATTGTACATCTGTCTCACCCAAAATTAAAGCGAAATATATTTTTCCTCTTGCCCGGAGTGCTATCTGTTCACCCAGATAGTTTTGGTGTGATTTGCCATTTTGTGGAGATATCTGCCATATAGATGTCTGCCTTCACTCAAATACAATGGAGCTGAAAGGTCCTGGGTTTGTGGCAGGAATTCCCACAGAAATTTTAGGCATATGGCTGTTTCCTCTTACCTTCCTTTTGTGTCTAAAATGGCTTTCATCGATAACCACAAACTCTTTCCACCCCCCCCAGTCTCTGTCCTTTTCTTCTCTTCCTTCTCACCATTGCCTCAACACAGACATTTCATAGCTTTTTGGCCATCTTTGACAGTGTTCTTGAACTCCCAGCAATTAGTGATGGGAATTCCGGCTCTTTTTGGAGAGCCAGTTCTTTTGGCTCGGCTCACTAATAAGAGCCAACTCTTTCGGCTTCCAAATGGCTCCTCAGATTTTCTGTTGCTTAAAGTATATTTATCACCAAAAATAATGCAAAACTATGTGTAAAATGAATTACTAATATCTCCCTCTCTTGTCTCCCTCCATGCGTGTGCTCACTGCCAGCCCCTACTGCTCTGTGTGTGGACACGCAGTTGCCGCCACACATCTTGACCAATCACCTGTGGCCTTCACCAAAATAAGTGGTCTATTTACCATTTATAAATGATGGTTAATGTAAAGTGTTACCAATGAAGTCACTGTAATAAACTATATGAGGCTGAATAAAGCTTAAAATTGTTGGTGGTGGGGAGAGAATGCACAATCCACAACAGCTCATGGTAAAGTAAATGCATACATTTCCTGAATGAATAGCTTCAGTGTGAATTCCTGACCCCGAAAGTGTCAGGATCAAAATCATTCTAAACAACTGAAACATCATAAGTCAACAGACATATATTCACAACAGCTCACGTGACTACTACTTACTCTTTTGTTCACTTTCACAGCTCTCATCAGTATCCAAACAACAGACAGCTGTTTCAGCGCAAAGCAAAAGCCCACTGCATGCTCCAATGCTTCCACCTAGCACCAAATGGTAGACAGCCAAAGTTACCAACTAAGTGGGGTACACAGTGGAGCTTCTAGCAGTAAGAGAGACAGTTATTTTCCTATAACTAATCAATGGAGACCAAAAACAGATTGGTCTAGCAAGCTGGCCAGAAACACTGCTCCAACAGAATGCTAATGTTGTCGTTTGCTAACGTTCACCAGCTTAAAAAACCCAACAGTAGCCAAAAACCTATACACATATAGCTAAAAACCAGCTAAGGAGCAGTCACTTTATCATATGTGTTTTTAACAAGGCCCAGGTTTGACAAATTTGGTTGGAAGGGTAAACAGTAAAATAATACCCATGTTTACAGACCAACTTCCTGGTCTATACTTGCCTTTGTTTACCCACATTACTTGTGTGTTTGCTTTTGGTTTTACCTCCAAAGCTCAAAAGCCCGTGGCTAAACTGCTGCCTTGTTTACAATCTGTTTGAGGTTTTATAGTTGCAATGCCATCATCTCCCCAGATCTCAGCCAATACTTTTGTGAGTACCAGCATCATGACCGACAAAAATGAAAATAAGTCTGGCTTTGCTGGAATCATCAATTATCGTCCAACTAAATATATTAAGCATTGACTGGAGGTTACATGTGGACAGAAACAGAATTCAGAGTCGGTCCTTGACAATGTCTCATTAACATATTCGATTTTGCTTCAAGTTATGCCCATGAAACCTTTTGTTGACAGCATACCAAAGAATAGAAAAGAAAATAATTTGTATCATTATGAAATCTGTAAGGAGCAGATTTAGCCATGCTGGTCGCCATCAATGTGTCTGAGCCGAAGAAACAGCTTGGCTTCATTAATCTGATCTATTTTCTCCACCAGGCTTTGATCCTCTACTGCTGCTGAGTGTATATCTCCAAAGGGGCTCCAGCCCTAGGGGAGTGTCTCCTGCCATGCTTCCCAGCAGAGGTCCTGATTGTGGTGTTGCAGGAGCACTATGGCCTCAGCAGCGTGCCGGTTGTCCAGGCCTTTCATGTCTCAGAGGAAAGTGGTGTCTACTGGGATGACTGTTTGATTCACCAGCTTGACCTTGTGGCCGTGTAGGCAGTAATCACGGTACGCGGTTGTCATGGTGTTTGTGTGCCTTTGTGTGCTCGTCTGCATGAGTGTCTGGGAGGGAGTAAGAGCCATGAGCAGTGAGAGACAACACAGTACTTATGATTTGTGTCCAATTGTGTGTCTGTCATATACGTGTGTGTCTGTTTATGCTGACACAACCCATATATGTCTATCCTAGAGTCTTATCTATGTTTTGTAAAGCTACCTTACTGTTGTTGTTGTCTAATACACAACTGAATGCCACATTCGTATTAATTTGTCTGTGACTCTAGCCCCAGGCTTTTGTGTTGTGTTCAGTTCTTGCTTCTACCTGTGTATCATGCGGTAATTAAATACATTGCATGTGTCACACTGAGTTTTGTCTCCTGTTAAACTCTGTGATCAGATAGTGATTGAGTTGTAGCACTCTTTTATCTTCTCCTTGGTCCTCTGATGAAGAGTTCTCCCTGTGGGCCTGGCGCTCTGGCTTAATTCGTTGTGGTAAGAGAGCCTGTACTGTTGCTCTACACGGTAATCACTCAGAGCTGCTCCACAAACACACCATCAGCGCACAGACACATAGCATTAATAGGGAATATCAACACTGGAAAAAAATCCCCTTTGCCGAAATCCAAAGAACACAGTGTACAATAGAAGAAAACCTTGATCTAAATAACAAATAAGCACTCATGTTGCCCAGTGCCCAAGGCAATGATGGTGTTGCAGAAACAGATCGAATATTGGTGAGTGATTGTGGTTCCATAGAATTTGAGGTCTTTTTTTTTTCTTTTTAACTTCCAGCCATGCGGTGTGACTAACATTGGCAAAACAGGCAGACAGGCACAAGCCAAGTGTTTGATACCTGTAGGAGGCAACAATAACTGTGGAGGCCGTAAGGCAGCAGTCCCTCACAAACTGTAAATCTGGCCTGTCAGCTCCATTGGGTGCTGTTCTTCAGCTGAACCTGCACTATGACCTCCCTACAGGGATCAGCAGAGTCACACATAAACTCTTAAAGGTGCAGTATGTGGAATTGAATGGCATTTCGTGAAACAGACTGGGCAAAAAAGTGGAACGCACTATGTATAAGTATATATATAAGTGTAAAATCACCTGATGCTTTTGTGGTTTGGTTACCTTAGAATAATCCCTTTAGAGCTACCGCCATGAAGCACCGCCATGTTTCTACAGTAGCCCAGAACGGACAAACCAGGTCCTTTCACATTCTTTGGCAAGTTTTGCAGCCACCGTAAGTTCTTCTATACATTTGGCAGTGGAGAAGTATACAGTCAGTTGTAATCTGCATCCTCACTGCTAGATGCCACTAATTCCTACACACTGCACTTTAACATTATCACTTTGAGTTGTGAATATGTGCAATAGAAGGTTGTGTAGCATTGCACCACATGCATATTTAATGCCTCTAGGCAAAAATATATTTTTGTGTTTTTCTTGGCTTTTGTTTACTTTAATTGCTGTGCTCTTCTTTTGCCTCCCTCATAAATACGTACAAAGAAACACAACAAATCACATTTGTGGGAACAAACAGACATCCCCCACTTAAGTACATGCTAAAGAGGAAATGTCCCCCTAATCCAAATACTGTATTTGGGAAAGCGCAAATGTCTTTAAGTGAATATTTGTGCATAGTATGCCTGTAATCAACAACAAATACACAGGGCTTCAATACAGAGGGAATCAAATAATTACTTGCTAATTGTTTTAATTACTAATTTATCATTAGTGAGGCCGATTTTTTGCTTTTTCTTGTCCCAGCAGGTCGGCTGCTCGGCTCTGCTAATACACAGCAGCTTGTTTGCTGGTAGTGGATGAAAAAAATCCTGTCCTCTGAGCATCTGTTCAATGCAGCAGGGATGTTGTATCTCCCCAATGCCCCAGACTACTTGTCTTCATAAAATACAACTTAGAGAGATCTGAGCAAAGCTTCTGGCTAAAACCTTACCCTCCAATGCCAGTGTAATGAATACAAAATGTGTATACTAATGGGTATTAAAAAAAAACATTCTGCAATTAATAAAAGAAACGTTTTGCAGGTGGAATATGATTTAAACTTATCTTGCAAAATCAGTTGAATTAATTTATGTTATTTTTTTAAAATTTCATTAAATATTGTTTTTATTTTATCGACCTCCTGGCTGGAGAGCGTAGCCATCATACAGGTATGACAATATTAGAATAACTACTGTCTTCTGTATTATTGTCCACGTTTGCACTCACTAGTAATTGGTGTAATTGAGAGAGGGAAGTGAGAACACAAATACATTGAATTTTTTCTGTATTATGTTGGGGGGGGAGACATACATGAGCATAATAGTCATGCAGGTAGCTTGTGTGCAAAGAAAGTTTGAAGCCCTTAATTAAAGTAGAAAACTATCAAGTATAAATAAAGATATTCATTCTCTACAACAGCCATGGAGCAGCTGACCCATCAAAACAGTGTTTGGATGATACATTCTCTGGTTGTTTCTAATAGTTGCTTGATAAAAAAAAAAAAGTCAGAGTGAGCTAATAACATGAGGAAGCATCCAATGATGTGGTTTCAGTTGAAACTGTTGAATACTGTGCATTCCGAAAAAATGTTAGTAGTTGGTTAATTCGAAAACAGAAACAATCAATGTTTGGCTGGACCAGCCCCGTAACCCTAAATGTCCATCCATCATTGACTAAGTTACACCATTAGTCGACTGGCTCAGCGTTGGAGTTTCCCCTTTGGCCATTGTTCTTTAAAAATGAATCGGTGTGAACAGTTCCAATGATGTTGTGAGGGGGCGTCCATAGCAGAACCCCGAGCGCAGCTCACTCTCAGCGCAGCTAAAGAATGTTTTTAAAACACATTTACCAACTGAAGCCTCTCACACAGGGCTTGTACACTACTAACCTCTGATCTGGATGATGTAATTTCAAGTCTCTACCCCTATGCTCTACCCCGGTTTATCATTGATCCAGATCAGAGGTTAGTAGGTCAACCTACAGACCCTAGATGTTAACATGCCACCACGGGCTCGGAGGGGAATAGCACTAACGTATCATAACAAAATATTGGTGAAATGAACTAGTTTCGCCGCAGATAATGTGTTATATACAGCCTGCACTTTGGTGCCCCGTGTACTCGCATTATACGGATATATGCGGTGCTCCACTGGAGCTAATTTTGTCCGTTTTTTAAAGTATATTTCTTGCCTTTATTATACAGGTTAGTAGAGAGAGACAGGAAACAGGAGGCAGAGGGGGGGGAATGACATGCAGGATAAGACCACTCGGTGTGGGATTCGAACCTGGGTCGCCTGCAGTGAGGACTGTAGCCTCTACACATGGGGCAGGTGCTCTACCTGCTGAGCTTCCCCACCCCGAAATGATCGTATTTTATGCTAGAAATAAGGTCCAGGTTGTAAAAAATGGTAATTATCCTTTAAATGCAGAGATTGAATTTCACTGTACAACAGGAAGTTCCTGGTAAAATTTAGGAGGCGGGACCTTTACAGGAATGTCCTCTCACTCGGCCCTCTAGGCCGTTGTGTCTCCATAACAGAGTAGGGCCCCGGTCAATAATAATAATAATAATAATGATAATAATGCATTTTACTTGAAGGCGCCTCTGGGCACTCAAGGACACCGTACAATTAATAAACAAAACAGTAAATAATTTGGACCCACTGGACTCAAGGCACAGCACCGAAAGCATAACAAAAAAAAACGACAATGAGGAGGTGAACATGTCAGGAGCTGAGGTGGTTTCTGCATTTCTGGTTTGTGTGTTTGTGTAAATGGTGGTGGACGCTATGAAGTTTTTTCTTCTGCTAGGCTTTAAAAAGTTTTTCAGGGCCACACGGAGTACCTACCCTGTGGCAGGGAGTCGTTTAGCCCCTGTGAAAGTTCCGGGAGATTGTCCTTCGGGGGTGGTTCCTGCTATGGAGACACACACCAACGGTCCTAGCCCCATAAAATTACCCGAAGTTCCTGCAGTGGAAACAGGGCTTATGTTTGACAAACATAGTACCTTTACAGCTGTAAGCCTGGCATGCTAATCCTATGTAAACATATGGATGAGACCATATTTTTACAGACATCTGCACATATACTGTAAACAGATGAAAGCAGTGGAAGTTAACAGACACACATATTTATCTACTAAAGCAGGCACGTTCAAATTATAAACTTATATATAAACTAAAGGGTTCATGTGGCTGCAGGTTTTCATTCCAACCAAGTAGGAGCAAACCAGGCTTCACTCATTTAATGAATTAATCTCAGTCTTTAGACACTTGATTAGGTGAAACATGTGTGCTCTTTGGTTGGAACAAAGAGCTGAATGCACACACCCCTTTATGGAATAGTTTGAACTAGGGATGGGCATGATAAACCAACATTTTTTTTGTCGAACACGTTCAATTTTTATCCATCAAACACTGGTTTCAAATAGAGGTTGTGTTGCGTAGTGTGAGTCTTGGAGCAATGCAATGAATTTCACTATGTGGCAGCAATGAGACATCTTACCAATGTGGAACGATATTTGACAGAGAAAGCGGCTCAGCTACCTACCAGCTGCCTCTGCATCGTAGCTACTTCGGTCCCCTCAGAGTGGCTGTTTTCAGCTGTTGGACTGACTGTTACCAGGATGTGCTCACTGATCCCTGAGCATGCTAAAATGGTAACATGCTAATCTTCCTCAACAAGAATCTGTAGGCTGGAGTTACTTTACTTTGTTAGGAGTGGACAGTCGCCATCGCAGCAGCCTTTAGGTGAGTTACTCTGGTTGTTTCATTGGGCTCTAGTTAAATAATTGTGAAGTAACACTATCTCTCTCACTCACTCACTGTTTCACTCTCGGCTCGGCTGGGTGCATGTTGGAGTCATTTAACATTGTATTTTTTGGCAAAAATGGTCAGACCTGAGTAATATTCAGTTTTTTGATAAGGTTATTAGATTTGATTGTTTGCAAGTGTTTCTAAAAGAGGCTCAATTGTGTTTAAGAGCGCTGTAGTGATTGGTATGAGAAGAGGTTTGGCTCAAAACCTCGGGCTCAGCTGCTTTTATATGTATCTTTTGTTTTTTAAGTTAAACAGTTGTAAAGTTAAACAGTTTAACTTTAACTGCCTTGTCTAAGAGGATTACTGTTGGACTATACATTGGAATAAAATTTTCATTGAGGAGACATTTTTTGTATCTTATGAATCTTATGAATCAATAATTGATCGTTAATTTTCCTGATGATCAATCAAGAAAATGTATTCAAATGCCCATCCCTAGTTTGAACATGCCTGTGCTACAGGAAGCAATCTCTGTCTGTATGTCTGTTTGTCCTGTGCATATATCTGAACTGTTCATCAGATCAACTCCACAATTCGTGGGTGCATTACTGGGTAAAAAAGAGGATCCTGTGTCAAACAATTTGGACATGCGATACATGTAATATTAATAATTTTTGAATACAGCCGAAATTAACAAGCCTCTCCACTCTGTGCTAGACAGAGCTTCAGGACTCTGCTGAATGTCTCCTGTATGTCAGAGAGAGACCACAGACAAGGCTTGACAAGAGTCAGAGAAAAGTATTCTAAAGAGACAAAAGTAGACAACCAAAACAAAGCTTTCAATCAAGAATGGACACTCTGACCCCATGTCTAGACAGAAAGTGTAGTGTTAGCAGCATGTTTATCAGATCAGCAATAGCAGCAAGTGACTATACAGGAGGCGTTCAGGTACATGACTGCATATAGACAGTATACACTGACTGTAGTAAAGCAAGCACACCTACTCAAATCCAAGCTGAAGGCACAGAATTTGTTTGTTTTACTCAAATGTAATTGTTATGTGATATGCTACTTCAGTACACTTATACAGTGCAACAAATATTATTGGCAACACTATAGAAAATATCAAGACACTACTACAATTATAGACACTAACACTGACCATCCTTTGTAACATACTGGCCTTTTTTTGTAATTGTTATGTTCTCAGCTAGCTAGTCCATTAAGCTGGACAGATAAAATGTATGTGAAATGTTTGGTCTTTTAACAAAATAAACAACTAATTAAAATCTCCATCGTCATCATCATCTTCTCACCACTCACTGGATTTTCAGTGCCATCATCTAAAGTCCTCATGTCTCCACAGATACAACCTTCTTCATTTTCTCCATCGTCTTGGGAGCCAGAATGGACGATTCAGTGCACCACATGGGTTACGAGTGTTATGAACTCTGATTCTATCTCATTTAAAAACCTAGAGCTCAATTCATCCTTAGATATGTTCTCATCATTGCTGAAGAAGGGAAATGAATGGGGAGTAGGGTACCCACTGTCCTTTTATCAGGGAAACCTCCGTTTTCCGGCTTTAATGAGCCCACTGTGATTGGCAGAACATGCACTTAAAAATTGTCAGCACATTGTCACACAAAGGTGAGTACGTAAACCTACAGGGACCCATTAAAGGACAAAGTCTGTATGACACTGTGCTCTGTGTGCCAAAGTGCCTTTTTTCTGGAAAACTGTCCATCCAGGATTTTGCCTGTTTGAATGTTCATGATCCAACCCACAGAATAGGGTTGCAAATAAGGATTATTTTAATAATTGATTGATCGGTCGATTATTTTTTCGATTAATTGATTAAGCTGTTAAATATTAAATGATCAATAATTTTTAAAAAACAACTAAATGTTGATGCAAAAAGGAAAACACAACGACAAAGATCGTGGTGTTCAATGTTGCCATGACAGTAAAGGTTGCATATCTTGCAAACTTGTCTCCAGTGATCATTTTAACCCAAACCATGATCTTTACATAGTTCTAATCAAGTAAGCTAGACATTAACCACAGAGTCACACCTTAAAACATCGTTATTTTCACTCCCTAAAGATACTCGTGCGAAAATATGAAAAAATATCATGTGAGGGCAGTGTAAAATACAAAACAAAAGAAACTGTGAAAATACATAATTGTTCATCAAGGGTGGAGATAATCATTCATTAATCATAATCGAGGTTAAAAGTTCAATTAATTTAGATTTTTGCCATAATTGCCTAGCCCTACCAGCCACCCCATGACACTGAATGATTTTAGACCGGTGGCTTTGATTCAACCACACATTTTAACTCAGAGGCTTTTAAAACATTTTAACCTATGTCGAAATCTTTAACAAACAGAACAAGTGCAATCTTACAAATACCTTGGGACTATTATTGACTCTAAACTGAACAGATTCAAAGTCCCAAGGCGTAAGACCACCCGTCATAAGAACAGCTTTGTTCCTGCTGCTGTCTCCATTTTAAACATGTATTGCCCTTTTCTACTTTTAAGGTCTACCTTATGCCCTTTTCTACTTTTAAGGTCTACCTTATTTATTTCTATTTATTGGAAATTGGACCTGACTTTAATTAATTAATTTATTGAATCATGCTGTTGACAGGTTTTTATATTAGCATTTTAGTGGTCTTTTTTTTTAAAATCTTGTTTTACTTTTGTAATCCTGATCAGTTAGCCTTTGCAAGCACCTGCCCATGTCTGTTTTCGTGTTTTTGTCTGCTGTTACTGAAGTTTGTATGTATGTATCTGTTTGCATGTTGAGATGCCCTCTCCTGAAACTGTAACCAAATCTACCTTCCGGTATTAATGAAGTTACCTTGACCTTGACCTTGATAATGAAATTCATTGCCAACGCTTTTAATAATCGATTTTTATCTATTCGTTGTTACAGCCCTACCACAGACATACCTGTGATTAGCTGAAGTGTCTCTATGGTAGCCAACATATCCTTATGGTTGGATGAAGTACTGCTCTGGTGTGCCCTCAGAAATTAATAATTAACCCTAATCTTAATCATGCACATGCAGAGGAGGTGCACCTTCTTCACTTTGGCTCCTGACCTTTAAAGAGTCTTTGCATGCAACTGAAATCACTACGTGGTTTTATTCTTCAGTGAACTTTCTTCTAACTAGTTTCTATTAATAAAGTCATCCCTGAGAACATAGCACACAATAAAATCTGCAAATTATTCAAACTAACCCAGGTTTAACCCAGGCATTGTTTCTGGTAACATGCAGTATAAAGACTAAAACAATGTGGATGCCACTACCACAAATTTTGGTGAACCAGCCCTTTAAGCCTTTGTTTTAAACAGATATAAATTTGGCTGAACAAACAAATGTGAACACGAATGGCATCATTACACATCCCCAATTCAAAACCTTCAGTATCTGTGCCACAGCTCAGATGTGACCCACAGTTCTGTGTGTAAATTATGTAATGACTTTATTACATAATTCTGAGCCATTTTAATAGCAGGAAATTCTCCCTGTATGCATCCCTAAGCACTGTGGGGAAATCCCTTTCAGCTGCAGGCCTGTCCAGCACACTCTACTCCTCTCCACTTTACTGCATCCTGACAGTCTTACACGCTGACCTCACATTACGCAGTGCAATACACAGTCGTATCACTCCATTGAATTTGCCTGTTCAACTTAGCCAGATCCAGATCTTAACCTAACACAACTTAGCAGCAGTTATCCAATTGTGTGTCCTCCTATTGGCACAAAGCGGAACCAAGTCGCTTTTGCTCCTGTTAATGTGAGAAACCATTAGTGCCGCACTGATACAGGAACAAAGTGTAGACCATGCACCTCCATACAAACACGCATAGGTGCTGTGTATTTGTGCAGCGCTAAGAAACATAGACTTGCAACATCAATACCTGCTGTAGTTAATGTATTACAGACCACAGATACATCTCAATAACCACTATACTGATTGAGAAGTATAATGTCAAGCACAAATGAACCACTCCGACATACTGCTACTGGGATTGCTTAACTGACTTTTAGTAGCATAACATAGTTGTGGCAGTGTAGCATCTGTGTGGTAGATAACGTTACCATTACAAGAAAAAACATTACAAGTAAAAAGCCAGTTTGATGATGTCAAATCATCTACTGAGGTTTACTATTGTAATCAGTATTTTGGAACATTTGAACATTTTTTTATTTAATATGTTGATATAATATATAGTAATAGATGTGCAGTATATTTCCACATTTGTTAAATATAAGTAAACATTTTTGTATTATGTAATTTCTTTAAAATATTTTCCGTGATCTTTTTCCTATCTATGTCATTGTGTTGTGATATGAGATCTGTATGGAAAATGATGCTGACAAATGAAAGGAAAAGGATGATTAATTGGTAAAAGGAATAGTTTGACATTTTGAGAAAAATGCTTAATTGCTTTCTTGGCGAGAGCTACCACGCTGAAGCCTGTATGGTACTGTGGATATGAAGCTGAAAACAGCAGTCAGGGTATTAATAACTTAAGCATTTCTGAGCTTTAGAGGTGCTGGTAGGTGGATTATGTTATTTTTGGACATAGGGAGGCCAGCTGTTTCCCATGTTTCTAGTCTTTATGCCAAGCTAATCCAGCCAGCTGTCGGCTGCGGCTTCATATTTAGAATACAGACATCAGTTTTTTAAACCTCATCGAAATCTCGGCAAGAAAGCAAACAAGTATATTTCCTAATATTTCTAAATATTCTTATAAAAACAAGGAAGGACTGCGCAGAAGTCTATGAAATTGCACAGCTAAGTTAAATGTTCGTTTTTATAGTAAGTAGCATTAATTGTTAGACAGACAGGTTGAACTATGACAATAAAACAAAAACATATTTTCCTGAAAAAGATGAATTATTATCTTCCAAACAGCCGTCATAATTGTCCAAGTAAAAGTGAAACTCCATCCCGTAAAGATAAATGTATCAAGTGTGTCATTTTCCAGACAAAACTGTTGACGCACGTCCCCTATGAAATGGCCTCTGAGAGTGCCTTGCTGTCAGTGCATGCTATTGATAAGAGACCACATGTCTCAGCTGTCACTCATTCACTCAGTTAGGAGCCGGCTGGTTGCATCAGGTCATAATTCAGCTGTGGGTTCATCAGCTGAAGAGATATCACATCATTTCATCACATACTTTAATCAGCCAGACAGCTTCTCAGATATACTGCTGGGGGGGATTCATCCGAGAAACCACAGTAACACTGCAGGCCACCTGCTGAACTCAACTGGATCAAAGTCCACAACTGTGGACCAGGTTGAGGATTTTTTTTTCATCCATATGGAAACTAATCAGGCATCAAAGACACTGGAAAACAACCTTTTACATCATCTTTTCAAGGTAAAATGTGTCAAAATAACTGAAGATATCTATTAGTTACAGGTAAAGGCACAGAAAACAGCAACACAGCTCATAAAAAAGATATTTTTACTTTCTTGCACACACACACACACACACACACACACACACACACACACACACACACACACACACAAATACACACATACACACACAAGCTTTTAAATAAAGCCTCTTTGGTATAAATAGCCAAATTGACAAGGTGTGTGTGTCTGTGTACCAGCAGAGAGGGAGCTGTATTAGCAGGTAAATATGTAAGTCATTGTTCATCTGGGGTTAGACTGGAGTCATATCAAGAACTGTCACCAGCTGACACAGATACCATCGTTTGGAATTCATAGAGACCGACTCAATAGTGAATATGACAGCGTAGGGATGAGATGATCGTGCATGCGCATTGTGCAAGCACATCAACAAACACACAGACACACACACATGCAATGGTAAACACACACGTCAGAGCAAACACCTACTTGCCTCCCAGCGGTCGGGATGTAAATGCATTAAGAACTCAGTGTGTGATGTGAGGCAGACGGGGGAGAGTGCCAGCTGACACAGGTGGCACAGAGCAGAGATACAACTTATTACAGCCAATACAAAACCCCTGCTGGGGATGGCTGCTAAGACAACAAATATGAGCAGCATGCTGGCGCAGGAAAAGTAAAGACAAGAGATGTAGAGGGGAGCTGAACATAAAGCAAGAAGGGCAGAAGAAGGGTGTGCAGAGATACACAGAGATGACAGCAAGAGAGAAAGTGTGTGTGCGTGTGTGTGTGTATATGTAAGAGGGGGAGGGAGTGGGAGGGGTGATAAGAAAAACAGTTGGCTAGACGTATTGGATGGACTGTCTATGGAGCCAGTGTTAAAGGTTGCCCAGCTTCACTATTTATCTCACCTGCATCCAAATGATGGAAAATGCTCAAACACACACACACACACACACACACACACACACACACACACCCTGCAGCAAGCAAAATCATTTGAATTTGTAAGAGAAAGACTTATTGTGCATTACTGCACCTGTGGCAGGTTTCCAGCATTCAAAGGTGGATAAATGGTGCGCTCCTTTAGGCTGGCCTGCACTCTGACCAGTCTGCTGTTTATGAGAGAAGGGATGCGAGAGGGAGAGGGAGGGTGGAGAAAGCGGGTGTGTGAGGGAGAGAGAATGAGAAAGAGATGAGAGAAGTAGGGAGGTGTGGAGTAAGCGACGGGTAGAGGATGAATAGGGAAATGCACAGCGGATGATTTGTAACATGACAACCTTCTATTAATCTCTCCTAATGCACTTCTACACTGCAGGGAGGGAGGAGCAGAGAGCAGTGAGAAAGGATGGCATAAGAGGAGAAAATTAGAAACAAGTCAGACATTTTACAAATACTGATCATGTACAAGCTCTGAGATTACTGATACATTAAAAAAAATGCAGCTAATTCGATATATTGAGGAGCTCAGCTGAGAGCATGACATGTTGTTTATGTACATGTGGTAAAGAGGTAGTGTTGAATGCAATTAAATGGGGGTCAGTCAAACCAAAAAACCAAAACACACATAAATAAATAAAAATCAAACAAACTGACATTTCAAATAGATATGAGTCATGACTGAAGACAACTAAAGTATTTGTGTTCTGATACTTAAAAAATATTGTGACAAATAATCAGTTATTTACCATCTTATGAGAACAAATAATAATAAAGATGGAAATGCTATCTAATATTAGCTAATATTAGCACATGTTATGCAAAGTTACAGTGGATGACTAATGGCTGACCTCAGCTAGGTGTGAGTAAGTCGGACATCTGAATGGCTCAGTGAAACTTTCTTTTTCTGTTTAATGAGCTGTGAAATTGTCACAGACACTTGATAGAATTAAATTAGAAGAAGCAATTAGACGACGAACTGATAGAAGAATTCATCTGGTGATATTCTAGTTTTTTCCACATAGTGGCCAACACCAACAATAATTGATTGGTTCATTGGAAAAGTATTTCCTGAATAGACAACGTCTAAAATCATTTATTCCACTGTCATAGAAGTGCACATCTGTCAAACATTTTGCACTGGGTGAAATGTTTAATTCTGATGAAGGTGGGCACTGCAGTTTAATTTGTGTTGATTTTCACTTCTCTAGACCGTACCAAAACAATGGCTGAAAATAGTCCCCAACACACGCACAATTAACTCATATTTGAACAATATTTCCTAAAAACACTTGTGCTTCTTAAAGTGTTGATTGGACTGTTGGTTTTGGTGTTTTCATGGAAAAACTATGTAATATTACCAGTTTTATCCTTTGATTAAGGGGGCAAATGATGATGTGACACTTTCAGGGATCTCACTGTCTATTAAATTGCGCCTTTGACTGTTGAGAACCACAGCCTCCATTTTGCTCCTCTCTTCAAGCTTTTGATCTCCAGCACTGCTCTATGTAAAGCAGCCCTTAATGTGCTCATGAAACTCTGATGAGCTAACTAACTGACAAGCCTGCCAACAAGCCTGTAGGAGCAAAACACTGCACCGAAGATGAAGTTATTAATTCATTATAAATAGATCCAATATCTGTGAAGACGGAAGGCGTTACATCATGTCGACAGCGTTTCCGAGGAGCAAATAAACAACTGTCTTTAGTCTGTGTAAAGCTGTATCCTGTAGTCGCTTCACTCTACATAAATGTAACATTGATGATGGGAGGTGGGGGTACAGTGGGGCTGCCTTCGTCAACGCTGTGATGGTGTTCCAAACAGCATTTCCCTGGAGACTCCGTTTCCAGGCCAGATACACATTGCTGATTAAGACACTGATCCCGGTATTGATGCAGCTATAAAATACGAGATACTTCAACACATATCGATCCAGATCTTAACCTAACACAAGACACTCACACACACACACACACCACAATATGTACGCCTTCCAGCATATATATTGCGCACAACAAACATACACGTACATAGATGTTTACATGTGCATAAATACATACACTCACATACACAGATGACTAAAAAAAAGAACAAACAGATTACCTGACCCCCTGCACACACACAAACACACACAACCAGTGGATCGACAAAAGCTGTACACAGCAAGGGTCTCCAGCTGTAGATCGATGAGAGACGAGGCTGTAAGTGACAGTTGTGAGTGAGAGGCCCAAAGCTGCAAGCTGCATTATGGGGGAACCTCCTGTCACGGAGTATAGGCTTTACTGTCCATGTACTTATCATGTGTATGAGAGGCTGACATGCATATGTGTGAGTATTCCTGCTCCTGAAGGGTGCACATGCCTGTAAGCGTGCCAGTTTTGCTTATTGTAATTCAGTCGAGGTGTGTAGGTCCAGTGGTGGGCAGTATACGTATGAGAGAGATGATACTGATGTTCAGGTTTTAATCTTGGCTGTGAGGTCTCTGACTGACTGGTCTTCTGTTCCTTCATCCTTTCATCCTGTGATTCTGTAATTAGTTGATTGACCTCTGCTGTCAGAGCCTAATTAGACATGGTAATTAAGGATTAGATGGGTCAGGAGGGAGGTGGGGGAGTGTATGTGTGTGTGTGTGTGTGTGTGTGTGTGTTGGGGTTGAGGTTGAGGGGGTTAGCATGTGTGCTGATAAGGGATGTGAAGGTCGATACGTTGCTTTTAGTTTTAGGGGACAGGGAATTGCCACTCCCTTGGCAAGTGGCTGCCTTGTTTGCACAATCAATGTAAGATGGATACCAGATGAATGTAAACAATGTTAATTAAAAAGTATCACTGTACTAAACCTCCTCTATTGACACCAATAAGCTGAGTAATGCAATACAGTAAAGAAATGCACTATATTTCTGGAGCAGTAAAACCCACTGTTTGCGAAGTAATCAGCTGGCAAAATAAGTGAGGATGTGATAATGTTCTTCTGAGGAAATACCGCTAAATCCTTTATGCTTGCCCCCAGCACATTTTAGCACAAGTTTATAGAAAGGGAGTGTTTATATGATGGCTAAATACTGCTGAATGATAACTTGAAAGTAGCACTAAGCTATACTCTGGTGCTATTCAAATCAAATTAATTAAACTACATTTTATACTAAAGAAGTAGGTCTAACGTGCGTTGTGGAGAAACAGCTACTGTAGCACAATAGACCAGTAAAGTGATTCAAGTCATAGCAATTACAGCGCCACAAAAGAATCCACAAAAAAGAGCCAATCCATGCATAATACAAAGCAGGAAATGAGGAGGTAATAAGAATAGCAATGTCCAAACAAAACACCTGGCAGTTGAAAAATAAATCCATAGACACATTGTGGTAAATCATGTATTCCCACCAAATTGAATAAGGTGCCGCTATCCCATTTAGTTCTGGGAAATCAAGGCACAGTACCGAGAGACAAACAAGACTCTGGAGGAAATTCTGCTCTCTCCTTACTGTGAAACAGTGACACTAAGGCTGTCACACTGGGCACAGACAGTTTTGCAGCTTATGGAGTGCAAAGAGCGAATGTGTTGGCAGCAGATAGGGTGCAGTGACAGGCAACCCCAAAACCTCACTCAGAGGGGGGCGCAGATCGCTCACTGCTGCCCTGTGGGGGGTTGATATATTTTCTTCTCCCCTCCAGCTCTCTCTCTCTGTCTCTCAATGCTCTGCCCTTTCTTCAACTTTTGAAGAAAAATTAGGTACATGAAGAACACAGTAATAAAGGTGTATAGGGAGGGAAGGAGGGAAGAAATGTGCCTCTAGTGCAGAGCATATCTTGATCAAAATGATTAAACTGTAAAAGGGATGAAAGTTGAGGGGGCAATTGGTACAAGGGCATTAGGATGTAGAGAGGGGGAAGGAAGAAAAAATATTCATTCAAATTATGAGGGTGGAGTGGGTTGCGTTGACAAAAAGGGAGTGCAAGAGAGATGGTGTGTGATTAGTATGCTGGTAAACTGCTACATCTCCTTGTGCCCCTTAGAGAGTCATTCACCACTACCAATTTACTCTCACAGAAGCCACAATTCTACAGGAAACAAAAAGTTGTAAAGTAGATGCATGGAGTGTGAACCATGAAATACCAAGGAGCGGTTCCTCCTGTGAAACGGAGAAAAGATGGAGATATGGAGATGGCTGGTGGTGATAGGGCTTTAGTGTTTTGGAGTGAGGTGAGAACAGGGTGACCTACTTAGACAAGAGTGGCAGATAAAAACAGTGTGAGACTAAGGAGAATAAAGGACAAAGGCAAACGAAAAGCAATGATGGGTGGACACACAATGTTGTAAAGTCACAATAACTCTGTCAAGTCGTTGCATCAGAGACGCACAAACAACAAATACAAGTACAACATTTGACATGACAACAGCACATGGCTTTTTGCCGTTTTATTTTTTACTAGAAACAGCATTTCTTTTAAAGACATCTGTGAGCCTGAACTGAGGCTCAGTGATGCCTTGAGCTAAATGCTAGCTTTAGCATGCATGCACACACTGTGACAATGTTAACATGCTGATGTTTGGCAGGTATAATGTTTACGATGTTCGCCATCTTATGAATGTCTGTATAAAATGTCATTGCAATCCATTCATAAGTTGCTCAACGTCACGTCACTAGCATGGCTAAAATGTGTGATTTGATTTATATTTTAATTAAACATTTACAGCATCAGAGCAGCAAATGTTAACTTTGGATGGAGCACCAGCTATCATTTTACAGAGTGAGCCTGTTACTTAAATAGAGTGCTATATTATTGATAGTTTGGACATTAATGTTGCCAAGTTAGTAAGTCTTTGTAACCGTTTCTGAAAAAACAATCCCAAACTCTTCATGACGAGTGTCACACAGTGCTGAGGTGCTGTTCACTGATATGTTTATATATGTGTATAAAACATATCAGCCTTTGGATACACACACAATACTTGTAAGTAGGGCTGGGTGATATGGGTCAAAACTGTATAACGATACAAGTGTTTCATATCAATCGATATCGATAATTATTGATTTTTTTTATGACCCATTTAAAATAAGGACCGGAGGGGAAAATATTCTATTTAAACACTTTTATTGTAAACTTAACCTTCTTCTGATTTTAATCACCTCAGTTATCAATCAAGGCAGACAGGGAAAAGAAATGCCAACACAACCATGAAAAACACTTAAATAAATGTACACATACCGTAAACACTGGTGTATAATGCTGGGAAAAACATTTTTCTATGAAACACTAGTTCATTTGAATGCATCAGTAAATATTCATTTATAAACACATATATATGTTTATACTCCAAAACATTTTCAGTTGACTTTTTTAGAAACCCAATTAAAACACACATATTACACCTAAAACAGTGTGTCAGGTTAATGGTCCGGTAATGATTTGCTTAACTGAACTGGACCAGTATATTAACTCAGACTGGGTTCGGAGTTTCAATTAAACCTTTTAAAAGAACACAGTAACTTTACTTATTCAATGGAGTGTGTACCTGTGTGCTTATTCCAGTCCCAAAGATTATTGATCAGAGCTGTCGCTGTGTGCAAATAGACTACTAGTCGCACTTTTGCACATCGCGCTTCAACATCAGTTTGGTCTTTAAATACTGAAACATCACAGCAACTAGTGTCTCCAAATAGTTCTGATCAATACACAATCATTTTTCCGCACAACATACAACATTAACAGGTCTATTTTCAATAGCTGTTGACACAGCTGGACTGCACAGCACATGCTTGACACAGCTGTTTATAGGACGTTATAGTTCATAAGTGTGGATGCTCATATCATTATCTTTACGGTTATAATTATTTTTCTTAGTGTGGACAGTCCTTTACATACCTATGATCATATCCAGATCCAACCTCTCTCTGTATTTTACTGATGAATAGTGTGTAAGACACACCTCACTGTTGACAGCGTGTCACTCCATGCGTTGCTAGGTTAGCAGGGAGTGAGTGAGTTTGTTCATGCAACCAACTTTGCTTTGCCTTTTTTTTCTCTCAGGTGGTTTCTTCCAATGAAGTTCAGTGAAATTATCAAACTTTCTACCGAACATATTTTTTATTGATATTGATTACGTGTCTATCACGATATATATAGCTATCATTTTATCGCCCAGCCCTACTTGTAAGTAGATCAATTCATTGTTGGTTTGGCTCTGACCATGAGATTTGTTGACGGTAAGAAAAATACAGGATTTCATCAGCTTTATCCTTTAAGAGAACTGGATAACATGTTCCAAGATGACAGCCTTTCTTTCTAATTAAATTATTGTAGAAAAGGTTGTTTGGGCTTCCAGCTTCCATCCACGGATAATCTTGGGTTAAGCTGACTGACCTCATACTGACTCCCTGTACATCACTCCCCACACTAAATGGCAGGAAAAAATTTCATGGTACTGCTCTTCAAGACTGTGTCATTTTAGTGGACCTACAATAATGGCTCAAATTGTGATGATACAAGGAGTCATTCTGTGGGAGCATGTCTATGTTCCCACAGCTCTATGTTCCCACTTTCTAAGAAATTATTTAAATTTAGGCCCTATGTTCCCACAGCTCTATGTTCCCACATTTCTAAGAGATTGTTAAAAGTTAGAGCCTATGTTCCCACAGCTCTATGTTGCCACATTTCTAAGAGATTATTAAAATTTAGACCCTAGGTCCCCACAGCCCTCCATCCCACAGACATGTGGGGTGTTCTGGTACCTCTGTGAGGCTACGAGTGAAAGTCCCTCATGAGCAATAATTTACAAATTAAGCACTGGAGCGGGCACAACACTGTCCTGATTGGGCCATCTTTTTGCGCTCAGAAGATCAGGTAGACCAGGCTTTTCTCCTCATTGGGTTGACCAATCCATCTGATATGGGACGGCACATGGGCTTTGAGCATTGGCATAACCTGGGACTTATGGAGCCGAATTTTCAATTTCACAAATTTAAAACACTTAAGTGTTGAAGCTCTATCCAATCTGCCGATGCCTGAGTATCATGCTGGAGACTGGGGTTTGTTTCCCACTTGGGCAGAAAAGATTCCCGTGTGATATTGGATGCCGAAGACCTGGATGAGTGTGGGGGGCGAATGTAATGGATGCAATTGTAAATTAAAGCTGCTGCAGCTGAGGAGAACACATCCTGTAAATTTCATATAAATCTGATAATGTTTGTCATATGAGGCTGACTTCCTGTGTCCAGTAGGTGGCGCTGTGTATGACACAGTTTTGACACATAGGTTCAGGGTGGGACCCCCTACATGCATTATCAATTTGGGGTAGATGGGACAATGTCTGTAGGAGTTATAAGGACTTCCTGCTTAATGGCGAAGCATCAAAATTGTCTGCACAGCCACGCCCAACAGGAATAAGACTGAAAAAGATTTTGATAACTTTTCATCTCCAACATCTCAAGATGTTTCTGAGCTAATTTGAAGTTGGTCGCATAAAATCCCTAATAGGAGTTCGTTAAAATATGAGGCCTGGAAATGACCAAAAAAAAGCCAAAATTTAGCATTTTTCCCAAGACTTCCTCTTGGACTTAGGGTATGGGTCCAAATGGCGTTTTTGTACGTCTGGAGATGATGTACATGTTTACCGAATTTCGTTTGTCTATGTCAATCTGGGGCGAGGGGCCCAATTTTATTCATTTGCTAAGGGGGCGCTACAGAGCCATTTTGCCACGCCCATTAATGAAAACCATTAAATATCAAAATTTTCGCCAGGTCTGGCTTGCGCGCAAAATTAGGCTGTCAAAAAGGCCCACCCTGTCTAACCCTAACCCTGTGGGAACATGGGGCCTAATTTTGAAAAGAATTTTTTTTTATTTATGATAATTTTATTTGTTTAGATCAGTCTGTGACCACTATGTCAATATCACCTTCCAGTTCCGAGCCATTAATAATGTGTTTAAAAAGCCCATCAAATTTGACCAATGAAACAAAGCCTTCAAGCCAGTTCAAGCAGTCCAACTGGAGTCGTAATTTCACTCACATGGCATATTCCTCTCATTGCAACATATATCTAATGCAACCTTTTAATCTTGGCAGTATACTTATGCCACCATTCCTCTGCTCACACTTTTGCTGCATGCCTGCTGTCACACTACTCGCCAAAGCTATGCTGTTGCTTGCTGCTACAGATGTTCATGGGGCCATCTGAAAAGTCTCACCTCCACCCCCCTGTCAGCTCTGAGAATACCTTACCCAAGTGGGGAAGCTGGTATCTACACACCAATAATAAATTCTGCACATATCATACATTAACACAATAATCCATCATATAAATTGGCTGATGGAACTGTGGTCGAAGTGGTATGTACAGTGTGGCTACATGCACAAAAGAATAAATAAGGTTTTGACTTTACAGTTAGACAGGAACAATGTTCAGGAAAGGTGAAGGAAAAACATGTCAACAAAAGCTAGGGAAGAAAATAAAAGAAACTCCTGTTTAAAGAAAAAGACAAATGAAGACAGAGTGTGCCCTTGTGTTTGTGACAGTGTGTAGCTGATGTTTTTTGTGTGTGTGACAACTCTGTCATCCTTGGCCTTCCTGAGACTGACTCTAAAAGACAACCTAACTCAAGAGACTAGGTCTGAAAGCACGCTGTATTGCACAGAGCAGTCAGGCCTGTCTCTAAACTCAACTTATTTGATTCCACTGTGAATTTTATGCGACTAGCTGTCATAAAAAAAAGTCCCTGACCTTTTTTTTTTTTTTTTTTCTTTTACATATTTGTCAATTCACCTCTTTCAGCTTGAACACACTATTGGGAAAGACAACTCTTCCATGAGCTGAGCTGAACTCATACATGTAAAGGATAAGATGATCAAATTCGGTTATAGAGTGGTGCTTCCCGAAGACTGTACACACTGTTCTTCTGTGCTATCTTAGGAGATGAGCACTGAAGCCCCTTTGTTTGTGGTGCACAGAGGATAATGCATGCAAACAGAGAGCTGTGTGAGTATGGGTTCACTGGGGGAGAGGAAAAACAATATTTTAACACACACATAAACACATATGCACGAAAAGGCACTCACATCCATGTAGCACGGGGGAGGCTTATAGTAGAGAGGAGAATAGTAATGAGGCAAAGCTTTGTAATATTCTAAATTTGGCTGCGGGTCTCCCGACGCAGGTAAGTGTTCACATCTCACCCTCTTTTCCCTTGCCTTCCCTGCTGTGCATAGATGAGTGGTGCTGTCTTATGCTAGATATTTCCCCCTTAAGGCTGTTTCCATCTTTGGTGCTGGGAATAATGTTACACACTCCATTATTTTTATAGGCCTTAGGCATCTCACTCAAATCCATTCACGAATATATTGACTTTCACTTTGCTGCATGATTGAGGCTTGTTTGCCTTGCTGCCAGTAGAAAGCTCGGACAACCAGACTGTAAAGGATGAGTTAAGGGAAAACACCACCACATACAGACGCACTTTCCGAGCAGTGCAGCTGCAACAGTGATGCTGTTTAAACTGTTGTGATGATCTAAATCCCCTCCAGGATATTTTAAGCATTAGCCTCTCTCTCTCTTTCTCTCTCTGCGTGTAGAAATGGAGACTAATGCTCCACATATTATTAGATTAAGATGGTGAAAATGTTTTGTCAGTTTGCCAGGCTCTCTTTTGTATATAACCAGAGAAGCACTAGAGAATAAAGATACTGCATGTTTTATTTAATGGATATTTGTCAATGTGCAGTGAAAGGTGGTTTGGTTCACAAAATGTTGTGTCTGTTATTATATCTTGAACATTGACTATGGGGCCAATGATAATCAGCCTCTGCAACCATCTGTCTAGAAATGTGCTTCTTGCTCCCCTAATTTCTGCCTCCTGCAACATAACATCATTTCTGCCTCTCTGTGTGGTTTCTGTGTATATATGAATAAGTATGAGTGCAGGAGTTGCCTTAATGTAAAATGCTAGTGTGCTTACACTTTTTGTGGATCTTTCCAACCACCCCCCAAAAATGCCAGAAAAGTAAAAAACAAATCACCCACACACCCATAGCATTTTTCCACACTCTGCTGCATGTCTAGATTCATGTACTTTAGTTGCAGCAAACTAAGCAGAGTAGTTTAGACATCCTTCTTCCTCACCACAAATTCCAGCTCATCAGGGAAATTTTGAGGTATTCCCATGCCAGATGGGATAAGTAATCCCAACAGCATTTACTTATGAGGTTTTCCTCCCAGTTGGACATGCCCAGAATACTATCACACAGATGTATATGCACAACCTCATCAGAACTCAAAAGTGTTGTAGGAAACCTTGGATGATTCATGGGTAATTAATTGGAAAACAGCATCTCTTTAATTTCAAACTGAGGAGGTGAGTTAATGCCTGCCCCATGGACCCTGAAGTGGCCTCTTTACCAGGAGGGTGTCTGTTAGCAGGATCCTGCCCAAAACTGATACAGTGACAAAATGAAGGGTGGACAGACCTCCTGAGAGACCATTTCTGACCAATAACTAAATTATGGCCTGAACTAAAAGCATAAATGACCTTTGGGGTCATATGAACCAGGAGAAAGAACCAAATAACAGCAACACATGGACAGAAAACCTATTCTCTTGTCTAAACAGACTAAGGCGAAACTCGAGTCATCAGTTTCGCTACAAGTCTGAGCAAAACCGATCGCAGGAAAATAAAGCTGATTAAAATCAAACTCAAGCTGCTGTCTCCATTTCTTTACAGACAACTGGGTCCATCCCAACATCCTGGACCACATTATTGCACTTGATGGGCGGACCGTGTTCCATGACAGAACACAAAACTCTGGTAAGAGGAGGGGAGGCGGATTCTTTGTCTACATCAATGATACTTGGTGCTCAAACACAGTCAAAGTGGATGGACAATATTTACCAGATGTCATCTTTAATGTTAAGATGCCGAGTTTACTTTCCTCACACATGATTGTATGAAGTTCACATTTTATTGCAGCTGGTGATTTTAAATTAAACAGACTTCAGAACTGTTTTAACTAAATTCCAACAGCATGTCCACATCCCCACCAGGGGAAGTAACATGGACCATGTTTATACGAACATTCCTGGCAGCTACAAAGCCCGCTCCTATTTTCATCTATCAGACCATATTTCACTGCTTCTCCTGCCTACATACTCCCAGCTGATAAAAAGGGCCAAACCATCAGTAAAAACTGTTTAATCATCATCATCAAAATCATTCCCCAACCAGAAAGCCTAGATGAATGGAGAGGTAAGTGGTCTACCCAGAGACAAAACAGCTGCCTTTGAGTCGAGTGACAAGGAAGCATACAACACTGCCAGAGCAAGACTGAAAGCTGGCATCATGAGGGCAAAGCAGAGACATCAGAGACTGGAGAGAGACCTCAACACCAACAACACCAAAGGCAGGCGATCAAGAACATCACAGGCTACAAAAGCAGGAGCGCCCCCATAATATGTGAGGCCACACTGCCAGATGAGCTTAACTCATTCTCACTCGCTTTGATATCCTTTGATAAAAGTCAGCTGTAAAGTCTACTCCACCTCCAGAGGACCTGCCACTGTCAGTATCCACAGCGGATGTGAGAAGAATCCTGCTGAGAGTGAATATGAATAAAGCTGCTGAGCCTGATAAAATCCCTGGCTCTGCACTAAAAACATGTGCCGGCCAGCTAGTTGATGTTATCCCTGGCATTTTTAGCATATCACTGTCACAGGAGAGTGTTCCCACCTGCTTTAAGACAGCCCCCATCACCCCTGTACCTCAAAAGTCTGCAGTGTCTAATCACTCTCATTCTGATGAAGTGCTTTGATAAGCTGGTTCTCCAGCACATCAAAGACAACATCCCAGTCAGCCTGGACCCATACCAGTTTGCATACAGAACCACCAGATCCACAGAGGATGTTTTTTGTTGATTTTGGCTCAGCATTTAATACAATGTTGACCATGAAAATGATTGGAAAACTGAACTTGAGTACCACTCTCTGCAACTGGATATTGGACTCCTGGAGCTCCTCAGGGTTGTGTGCTCAGCCCCCTTTCATTCATGCTGTACATCCACTGCAACCAATGATATGAAGATATGATATAAATAGGGATGTCCGATAATATCGGCCCTCCGATATTTACTTAAAAATGTAATATCGAGAAGTATCGGTATCAGGTTTTTATAACCAATGTTTGTTCTGTAGGCGTCAGCATTTCCGAGCCTGCATGAACGCAGCATGGCACGTTTACCACCGCTTGATGACTTAACGACAACAACACGCTAGACTCGTGAGTCGCTAACCGTGGCTAAAAAGTTCCTGGCATCCATCGCCATGTACACGAACACACAAACCAGAAACGAGGTTTACCTCCTCGTTGTCATTTTCTCTGTTATGTTTTCGGTGAGTCGCCTCTGTGACGTCACCATCAGAGTCCGGTGGGTCCTATCTGGGTCCTACTCTGCTATGAGTCCCGTTTCCACTGCAGGAGAGAGAGACACAACCGAGTGAGAGGACGTTTCTGTAAAGGTCCTCCAGAAACGGTGCTTATGTCTGTGGTTTTACACTATTTCCAAGTGTGTCCTATGGATAGTAAATTTGCAATTTGCAATGACTGCAAAGTAGCATAATACATATGGCAGTGCCATATTGGCACTTTTTTCCATAACTTAAATTGAAGTTGTTCTCTTATTTTGCACAGACATTGTTTACATTTGGAAAGCCATGTTGCATTTATGTATGCATCCAGTGGGGCATCACAATACAATTAGGCATAATGTGTTAATTTCACAATAGGAGATATGTTATGTTGTTTCCTGACAGTTTTGGTGTAAAAAGCCTGCATATATTGATATCGGGTGATATCGGTATCGGAAATTAAGAGTTGGACAAAATCGGAATATCGGATATCGGCAGAAAAGTCAATATCGAGCATCCATAGATATGAAGTTTGCTGATGACACCATCATAATCGGCCGGATTTTTAGTTCAATTAAATTTTATTTATAATGCGCCAAATGACAACAAACAACACCTTTCCCATAGATTTCAAAGAACGATGAGAGCTCATTTCAGGGGAAAAGCTTGCAGAATGGTGTACAGGGAACAACCTACTGCTGAACATCAACAAAACTAAAGAGCTTAAACCCTGTCTACATCGGTGGAGCTGAGGTGAAGCAAATGAACAGTTTTAGCTTCTTGTGAATCAGTGTCACAGAGAACCTGTCATGGTAATCACACATCTCCAACAAAACCTAAGAAGGCAAAATTCCAATCCCAGGTTCTTGTTAACTTTGTCAGAGCAATAGAAAGCATCCTGACTGGAAACATCACAAATTGTCGTAGGATGTGCTCGGCCCAAGACAAGAAGGCTCTGCAGCAGGTGATTAAAACTGCCCTGAACATCATTGGTACTCATCTACTGAGCATCAGTGATATCGGTGAGGCACCAGCACATAGCCCAGAGGATATTAAAAGACAATACGCTCACCCCAGCAACAGCACGTTCACCCTGCTGCTGTCTGGCAAGAGATACAGAGGTATCCAGTGTTGTACCACCAAACTGCAGAGCAGCTTCTTTCTTCAGGCTATGAAAATCCATGCTCTGCACTCCAATATAAGAAAAAGTTTTATTTTACTGACTTATTATTTATTTATCCATATCCAATTTCTGTTTTTGTAAGTGACATAAAGGGACTGCAAAATACATTTCGTTGTACAACATTGCATTGTAAAATAAGAATACGAACTTACTCTGAATTTTGAATCTAAAGTGTTAAGTGTAGTTAGGTTATTCGAAATTATACGAAAATCACAAGAAGCCAGCCAAAGCCTTGATTCTTCATTCAAACTGAAACGTTGCCTGGAAGCAGATAGCAACATGTGAAACTGTACCGTAAACTTCCAGAGCAGCCTGAAAAAGCTTGACTCCCATTTACCGATGTTTAACACTGCTGAGACTTGTAACTTTCAGCCAATGCCAAGTATGTACCAAGACCTCCCAAGGCGACTACCAAGAAAACGCCTCCACAGCAACGAAACCCATCAACAGCAAGACATGACATGGTTTTCGTGATTAAGGATTGGTGACTGATAATGTTAAAATTAAAGATAATTTCTTTAGAGAAGTATAATTAGTTTTAAGCCTCAAGTCATACAGTTCAAGCCACTATTTCTGAATAATTGTCTCCATTATTAAATATGTATTATCATTCCTATTCCTTTTCAACCTTTCTTTTCTATATATTATCTTATGCTTCATCATATATCCTTAAGACATTTAGCCATAAATGTCTTCATTTACCCAAAGAAATGTTAGTTGCTTTGTTTGAGCACAGTAAACACAGGTCACTGTCGTGACAAGAACTGGTGAGAAAAGGTTATTAGTGCTTCCTCCTGGCACTAATAAATTCTGAGCACAAAGGGAGGTGGTGCCCAGACGAGGTTATGTTTATAGCTGGTCCAAACAGCCACACTCCACAACAGAGTGAAAAGTTGGCCATCATAGAAAGGGATGAGACACAATAATTCTCCAACAGTCTCTCCTGGAAGACAATCACACAAAAGGCGCCAGAAATGATTAAAATGAGAACTAAAGGGAGAAATTTAAAGCCTGCTTACTTTCTCATCTGGCCAATAGTTGTATGGAATAAAAGAAATTCAGATTGTTGGTTGCAGAAAGTTACAAAAATTTGTCGTACACATCCACCCCAATTCCAACATCACAAACGTGTCAGGAGAGGGGATAAGCGGTTTGACCATCCGACTAGCAGACAAGCAATATGGTGGAGTACAATGAACTTCCCCCTGCCAGTACACATTTACTGAGTGTGGAGTCTTCTTGACTCAGCTCCTCTACCTTGTAAAGGCTAACAGCTTTTGATTGAAGCACTTGTTCTCCAATGATACCTGTACTTGTCCCTGTGGCTCTGAGAAGAAAGGGCTTGCAAAAGAGTCAACTCACACACATGCCAAACATTAACAACACTTAGTGCAGACCTGAGCTTTAAGAAAGCTGACTTAGTGGATTGACATTCTGCCTGGGGTTTTCGCTCACCAGCAGGTCTTGTTTCTTGGTTTTGCTGCTACTGACATCATCAACAATATTCTGGCCACATCTCTGGGGATCCACCTTACAGAGGCTTCAAACTGGGAGCCTTTCCAATTACATTTTTCTAGCTTTCTCTACATTTCCAGCATGAGTACTGAGATGTCATTGTGTATGAAATGCGCTATATAAATAAAACTGCCTTGCCTTGCCTTGATTGGAAGTCTAGTATTAGGTGTTTTAGGGTGGAAACAGGCTGCAAATTAATGTCAAAGACTACTTGCTTGATTACTAGAAGCTCTTCAGTGCACTCTGGTTAGCACAGACAGCCCTGGATGCAGGTGTGTGTTTACATGCACACACAACACGCCTTTGCATATGTTTGTATATTCTTCAGTGTTATTCATTAAAGCACATGCACTTAAATATGAGGATGTTAACAAGCATGCTTCCCCTACTAGTGAGTGGATTGTCCCTGGACTCTCATTTCCTTATGGGGAGCCAAACACAAATATGCTTCTGCTTGTGTACTGTGACACTGTCATCATTAGTCACATTTATTCAATGTGACACTAAAACCTCTGTTACATTAACCACTGCAGCCCTTGTACCCTTGGGTAATGAGTAACTCTGCTAATGATGAGTGAAAGATACAGACACGGTTAAGTTAATGTGTCTGAAAGTGACACCTTGAATGCAAACTAAGCAAATGTGATGTAGTGCAATCTTTGTAGTTATTAGATGCAAGTCAAATGATATGTATACATGCAATTATGCAGTCACTACTTTTCATTAATGAAGTCAGCTCTGTTTCCTGCAGCAAATTGTGACCACACAAAGATAGACACAAACTAATTACATCAATAAAATGTAAGTGGTTTAGCATATTACAACGATAACCAATGGAAAGTGTTCCACAGTATGCTAATGCTTATTTAAACTGTTTGCCTTTGCATAGGTATGAGAAATGATGGGAATGCATTGCGTATTTTTTTTTAAAGGCACATTTATGAAGATTAATAAAAAAACCTCCCAGTGGCAGCTAGTTCCTACAAGGGCCATTTCTGCTAAAGGTGATAGAAACCCAATACACTCCAATCCCAGCATGTACACTTGTATCAGTATCAGCTTTATTGGCCAGGGATGTTTGGAAATGTATAGCAAAACACACAGACTCAGAGGACATAAAGCTAAAGCAGCAAGCTAGCAGAGCTAAGCAAGCGTAAACATATTGCTATAATGTAAGGGCAAGAATATGTATAAACAGCAACAATAAGATGCAATGTATACAGGTCTAACTGTAACTGTTAACTATACATAAAGGGTAACTATAGTGCAAGAGTCCATAGGGAAATAATGCAATGGTGTGTTATACTATAATGTAATGTGGAGTATTCATTTTCTAGCTGGTTATCCAGGTCAGAGTGATAGCAGAATGAACCAGATGGCAGATGTATTTTCTCCATAGTCCTGAATTAAACCTGTGGTCTCCTAGCTCAGATCACCTCCCAGAGAAGGAGGCCTGTAAACATTCTTACCAAAACACCCAAATCAACTTCAACAAGCACCTCCCGAGGTGAAGGAACAGCAGCTCAACATGAATTTCCTTCTTAATTATCACTATACCAGAAATCAAAGCACCAGGAATTTAATTAACAGAGAATCTGAAGACATTTTAAGCATTTGTTCAACTTTGTTATCTGATACATAATTAATGAAAATATCAATGAAAAATAATTAGGAAGAGGAAATTGCTTCTTGGCATTAGTAATGTATCCTGCTTCACTCAAAAGGTATTTCCTTATCTCCTCTCTTTCCCTGCAATCCCACTTGTTTGTACTTTAATGTAGCAGCTAAGTTATGCCACGCACTAAGCTGAATGATGTATGTGTATTTTATACGCACACGAACAGTCTGACACAATTCTGGATCAAATATGAGGGAGAGAAATGCTTAGGATTAGAGCCAATTCTCACTTACAGTCTGGCGGTTTTCATTTTCTTGACTGACATGATCTCATTCAAACATCTCTGTGGGGCTCCTGCTACTTGTTATATTTCGGTTATAATCTTAAGCAAGAGAATGAATCCCCCACCACCTTCACTGGTGCTGTTATTGAATGCCTGCAGAGGGAGGGGGGGAATAAAGTAACTGTAAGGAATCTCTGCCTCACATGAGCCAGCTCCATGTGTGAAGGTTGACTGACAAGAGATTTTACTTAAAGTGAATTAGTGAGGGACCTCCAAAATAGTTTTCTAGAAAATTGATAATCCCATTTTTAACTGAATACCATCATTTCAGGAGTCAGGAGATTGTAGTGGCCAGGTCATTAACATAATTTTACCTGAATGGTTCCGACAACACTAGGCCAGTGAGGATTATCTGAATGCCCATCATTCTCTAAAGGTACATTATGTATTAATGAATGAACCTAGTCTGCTCTAATGTTAAAATGTGCTCTGGCAAAGCATACAAATGCAGGTAATGAATATATCCATTGCAATAAGCTCAATTATTGAACATCACAGCTGTATTGTGGCAACTTGTGCCTTTCAGAAACTGTGGCCTTAGTGATGCTCAAACACCTTTTTCAAGGTCAGTTCATAGCGTTAATTGACTGCTTTATATCTTACATAATATAAAAACAAATCATCTTCCGATTAGCACTGTTTCACCTTGAAACCAGACGAGAATGAGTTGATGTGTGTAACTGTAATATAATACAACCTCCTTCCTTACTGCAGGGCTCTTATTCAGAGCTGCTGCCTCCTGAGAATAACAGGCAAACGGAGCATGAAGGGAAAGAGAAGTCTGAACCAGGGGAAGATAGCATGACTGTCTGACAGGATGTGCTTAGTTACACACTCTCTGTTCCTACTAGGACCCCGACAGCCCACCAAGGCCACATATGGGCGAAGAAAGGGAGGGAAGAGGTCACAGGACATGAGTGCGTGTGCGTGCTTCAATGCATGCACCTGTGTCTGATGCAAGAAAAGATATATCACACCCTTTTTAGCCTGGAGAGACTCTGGGACGCATCCAAGATGCAAACAGCAGTGACAGCATCATCAACAAAATGTAGCCGTAGCACCCACACACACACACACACACACACACATACACAAAGACACACATACACAGATTGCTGCTGAGCCACTTGAGAAAAACACTCCAAATGTGTTTAGGAAAATGCTCTGCCCCAGGAGGCAAAATCACTTTTTTCCTTTTTGTCCCAAACAAACAGCTTCATACTTTCCACTCTCACTCCACCAAGTGAAGATTCCCTCACTGTAAAACAGCAGGCCCAGCTTGAACAACTCTGCTCTTTGGAGGAAACTTTTCCCCTCCTTCATGTCTACTGGCCATTAAGCCAATTACAGCCAAATGAAACTAACTGGGGCAGGCTTAACAGAGTGTCAGACTGTTCCTGAAGGTCAAACAGCGCTCGGAGTGAATTGTTTCTGTCTGTAAATCCCTCAGGTCGGATGTCTTCCTTATTGGCATTCTACATCAGCACACCTGTTTATCTGATGAAGCTATTTCCCTATAAAGGAAGTCTTTAAATGTCTGGACATTTGCCCATTTTACCTTTATGGGCCATCTCTCACTCTCATTTTTCTTTTTCTTTTTCTCTTTCTCTCTCATCTCTTTTTCAATTCCCAAGTGGGTGATTCAGTACCTCGAAACAGCAGACATTTTTCACTCTTTTGAACCATCTGAAAATAACAAGCTAGCACGGATAAGGACCTAATAAGAAGACATAAGGAGTAGAAATGTCTTTTGAAAAGTCTGAATGCTATTTGATTCAGCTCCTAGTAATATTACGGGGGGCCTAATTACTATATCTGATGTATCTGTGTTTTTGACATATTTTTAGCACATTAGGTGAATAAAATACATATGTTTCTTGCATGTATACAAAGTGATTAGTAGCAAATGAAAAAAATACATGTAGGCATGCAAGTGAGGGGCTGGTACCACTGAATAGGCCAAATACTTAAAGTCCGTGTAAAGTAAGAATAAATATGTGTTCTGAGTTTGACATGCCACAGAAAAGTGTGTTGTTAACCACCCTGCCAAATTTGAATGATTAAAAAAATCGCCAAATATATGAAATTAGGTTGTGTAAAAATCAGCCTCTGTCTCTGCTCCCAAACACTGTGGGAGTGCCCGCCGAGTTCGCTGAAACCCGGCCCCCTACCAAGTGTCACCTGTCAATCAAAGTCATCACCTCTACCAGAAACATGGACGCTACGTCTAAGAGCTTTCTGCCGCTAGCTCAGCTTCTAGCTCGGTGGCTAACTCAGCTAACTGGCTAATGTAGACTGTTGTAGTAGTGTTAGATGTAGTAACAATAACTGGCCACTGGGCAGGTTAACCACTGAGGAGAGCGGACTCTCGGTCTTATATAGTAGGGGAGGGGCACGGCACTACGTCACGGAGTACCCGTTTTTTGCAGGCTCAGAAAATCTGGAAAAATGAGAGGCTGAGAAAAAGACTTTTCACATGTTTTCTGTAACAATTTTCCAACATGTATAATATTGTAAAATGAGATTATTTTTTGTGAATAATTGTTTTAAAGAATATATGATTTTGTTATTGCTTGGATGTTTTAAAATGATTTCCATAATAGTTCATGATTTGATAAATATATTATTTAGATTGTTATTTAGATTGGGAACTACTTCTTCCTATGTAGTTTGTCCATAGGGTTTAATGTAGTTTAGATTGGGTGCACACAAAAAGTCTTGTATCAAGTTGTTGCTGGTGCCGCCATGGTGCCACTTGTCTGTTTCTTGAGCAGAGATTAAAAGTACACAATTTGCTTTGCGTTTCTTACCAATGACCCGGAATAGACTCAATTAAGGTAACACTAACCTACACCCAGCATTACACTGGTGGCAGCAGGTTTGTGGACTGCTAACTTCAGCAGTGTTTAAGTTTTGCCAGGGATTACATGTACCTGTACATGTACCACCTTCCTGCATCTTCCACGTCTCTTGGAGTTCACTCTGTCACCTCAGATGATCTTCGAAAAATGCGGACAACACGAGAGACACTCTCTGAAAAGGTTGAGCAATTACAGCTAGAGGTGCAACGCCAGCAGAGGCACAACCTACGTGGTTCATCAGACTACAGATCTCGTCAGCGGAGCCTCACCCTGACAATGAGAGAGGCCACAGCCATTATTATCCTACAGACAGACGATCTTATAGAGACTCTTCGTATGACAGATACTCAGCTCGTGATGGCTCATACAGAACCTCAAGGCACGAAATGGACGCTTTATGATAGACAGGATACCCACACTCGCTCTGGATCACCTGAGCGTTATGCACGTGGTTATAGCCCATCACCCAGAGACTACACACAGCGTGGTCGCTCGCCTGACTGCCGAGAGGATAGACAACAGTCTCAACACTCTCCAAGTCCTGGACATGTTATTCCCCTTCACACACCAAATTGAAAAAGGTAAACTACAAGTAGTTGACAATGAGGGCCAATTGCCAACTACTGACTCCACCCAGGCCCATAAGGACAATGATGACCCACCTACTGATTTCACCAGAGACAGTTTATCTGAGGTTAATGTGTCATGTCGATATGCCTCAGTTGTAATTGAGAACACTGTTGTTCATGCTTTTGTTGACACTGGGGCAGATGTTTCAGTTATCAGTGAAGAGTTCAGAATGTCTACAACTGCACTTCAGAAGAAACCAAATGTTAAGCAGTTTATTCCTCTCACTGGTGTCACAGGTGATCCTCTTGATACTGTTGGTTCAATCACAGTCAATTTGAGTATAGCCCACAAGCCTATGGCACATGCTCTTCAAGTTGTCAGAAACTGTACCAAACTGCTCATTTTGAGTTCGGGTTTTCTGGTTGCTAATGGTATCATTGTAAACACTCAAAACATGTCTCTCATAGTAGATGACAAAGTAGTTACTTTAGTCAGCCCACACCAGTATGTCCCTAAATTAACTCAGGTTACAGTAGCTTCTACAGTTGTAGCTCCTGCCATGTCAGAGATGGTTATCACTGCTAAACTGGATGCGCCACTTAAAGGACTGGTACCCAATGATTATGCAGGTGTGTTTGAGCCACACTACACTAACCAGTCGTCTACTGGTTTTGCATGGACTGTGGCAAGAGCTGAACGGGGTTTTATCTGTGTCAAAGTAGCTAACCCCTCAGGTGACAATGTCATGTTACATTGTGGCACACAGATAGGAACTTTTCATGCCACCTCTGGCAGGACCACAGATGAGTATACTGTGATGGAAGCTTCTGTTTGCAATGTCAATATTCAGATGGCTGTGATCTCCAATCCATTTGAACCTCAGGATTTGTCACACCCTGACCTCACAAGTACACAACAAAAGAAACTGACACTCATTCTTGGATGTGTTCAGTCAGCACTCATGTGACTTTGGACAAACAAAACTGGTCACACACAAAATTACAACCAACTGTGACATCCCCATCTCACAAAGGGCCTATCGTACCTCTCCTTCCATGAAAACAGAAATCCACTGTCAGATGGAGGAGCTTAAAGCTCATGATCTTATTGAGGACAGCATTAGCCCCTGGGCCCAATGGTTACGGTGTAAAAGAAGGATGGTACATATAGATTTTGTGTCGATTTCAGAAAACTCAACTCAGTGACCATTACTGATGCACGTCCCCTGCCTAGAGTCGATGATAGTTTGGATGCACTGTCTGGCTCTCAGTTTTTTTCCACCATGGACATGTCAAGTGGATACTGGCAAGTTGAAATGGATCCAGCAGACAGACCTAAAACAGCATTTACTACAGGTGACGGTCTGTACCAATTCAAAGTGATGCCCATGGGTCTGAAAAACTAACCACCAACTTTTCAGAGACTGATGGAGCTTGTTCTGAGAGGTCTCCACTTGACAACTTGTGTCATTTATCTTGATGACATAATTTGTATGGGACTGAACTTTGATGATCACCTTCAAAACCTGACAGACATTCTTACACAATTCAGACAAGCTGACAAGCTGGGTTGAAGCTGAACCCAAAGAAATGTTTTGCAAACCTGCAGTCAAATATATGGGACATATTGTTTCACGTGATCGACTGGTACAGGACCCAGTAAACAGCCAGCGCATATGTGAAAGGCCTGTCCCCAAGTCACCCTCTGAGGTACTAACCTACACCCAGCGTAACAATATGTTTAAGGTAAATCAATGAATTGACTTTACACGGACTTTAATAGTATAAAATCAATCTCAGGGGAATAATGTCACTCATGTAAACAAAGTGGTCTGTAAAAAGGCTAAGATTATTTAGGGCGAGTAACCTATTTTTGGTTCTCCAACTGAATGAATGAATATACAATGAGATGAGTCTGAATGAGTATGGAAGGAACTTTGACACCATGAGTGGGAGGAATAGTAACAGAGGAAGACTAGAAAACTAGAAAAAGAGAGGGTAAACCAGATATGAGAGCAACATATGCCGATGATGAGGACTTCTCAAGAAGGATTTTAATGTTTCATGTGTCCTAGATTCCACCCCCCTTCCACTTTACCCCCCGGGACTAAAAAAATGACTGAGGAGCCAGGGACAGAGAGATGGAGGAAAAGAGAGAAAGAACAAGTGAGTGATTTTTTTTTTAATGGGAGCATGAACACACAGTTGGTGTAAGTTTTACCATGCACCCTCAGAGGATCAAAGTAATACCACACTAGGTCATTTGCTTTGTAACACCTGTGGGAAGTTATATGCCTTGAGCACTGAGCTGAGACCCAAACATTGTGCAAAGATAGAGGCGATAAAGATTTACTATTTGCAGTTTACAGTAACACTGAGTGAAGGTTAAAAAAACAGTAAAGTGTAAAACACATGGTTTTAAAGGGGGTTATGTAATAGGCTATTTCTTGGCTGTGTGCAGTAACTTCCTAGAGTCTTACCATCACTGTGAGCAGTGGCATTTTTATATAGGAAAAAAATGGTTGGACACCAACCTCTTCAATAGATATAGTACTTGCTCCTGCTACTAATGCATTTTGTACACTTTTGTTGTTCACATACACACACAGAGAGAGAGAGAGAGAGAGAGAGAGAGAGAGAGATTACACAAGTCACATTAACACTGTCACAAGCCACATACAAGAATGCAATGCTCCACTGTCATAAGCCGACACAACCAAGCTTAGAGGAAATGAGCCTAGGGGGCCATAAGCAAACAGCAATAAGCTCAACACCACTGAAGGCCGCAACAAAGCACACATACAACTTTTTAGGAATATCAATCCAACCAGTGACCACAACTGTATGCACGGATCAGCACCACAAAGGTGGAATGATAAAAATAAGCTATCACTTACAGAAGCTGATAAGTGGTGGTTCATCGTCTGGGAAAACCTATGGATGACACTGTCGATGAAGTCTAGTAGCTGCTGAATCATATGGCTTTCCATGGACAGCATGGCCCAAAAGTTCATTTGCAGCTGTCCTATGGTATTGCTGGTGAAAGTTTTTGTCCTCCTGAAGGTGGAAAAGTTCCTCTCTCACTCAAATGTCATCATTATGACCATTTTCAGCAGAGCAACAGTCTCAGCATAAATTTCAAAAGTTATTCTCATGGATGGATGTTCACAGAGAAGTATGGTGCTCAGTGTGGTGGTGCAGGAAGGTCAGCTCAGACCTCAAATTTTCCTTGTTTCCTACAGGCCATAGTTTTACAGCACAGTCAAGCTCAGGTGTGGGGAATGACACCACGAATTGAGGGCCTCTATCTCACCTGAGAGATGACTATAGATAGATAAATAGATAGATAGATAGATAGATAGATAGATAGATAGATAGATAGATAGATAGGTTGATAGATTTTATTGTCCTTTCCAGGATAATTATTTTCACATTCCATACAGCCACGAGAATTACACAAATAACTTCACTGGTTACAAGAACCACCATACATATATCGATTCCCCACAGTTACAATCTCTTCATTCTTTTGTTTAGTCTGATTATCAAACTTCACAACTCCGAGGACAAACTGAGGATAATGGCAGCAGTGAGGGCAACACCTTATCTGGAATATGAAGGTCAGCGGATCTTCATACATCAGAATTTATCTTCTATGGTTCGAAACAGGCAGCCGCTTTAATATGTGCTTCCCAGACACTCTGACTGTGAACCACAACACCACCGAGCACAAGTTTGAAACACAAACACTTTCTCAACACACTGGCATAAAGTCGGACAGGAGTTGATTCAAATTTATAACTTTAGTCTTGTCTCATCTGACGGACTACACGGACACTCGTTATGGACAGTGTGAGTTTGTTTGCCTCATATCAGCTTGAATCTTGAATTCTATCTTATATTGTAAATGGTGACCTGGCTCCACTATGTCTTTCTTTAAATGTATCTTTTCTTTCTATGTAAAGATCTGTAGTGTGATATAGTCACCCTTTTTTATGCTCACTCTACAATGTTAACAATTAAAGAGGGGCATATTTTGTGGTTGATAATAGCAGTAGAGGCTTCATGCTGACAGGTGGCCAGAATGATAACAGATAGGTAATGCCGTCATGTGTCACAGGTACTACCCAGTGTGTAGCTTTTTGTTTTTGATTGTTCATATCTCTTACTTTATAATGTTGTTTTCCATCAGTAGAATATGGAAATGTTCATACCAGCACAGTTCACCTCACTCATGGGCCAAATAATACTGTATTGCACTCTATTAGTTATAATGGGTCATTTATCTCTTTATCTGGATCATTTTTTATTAGTTATCTGATCAAACAGCCATTTAATGAGTAACACAAGAGTCATAACACTGAATGTCAAAAGAATTAACCATGCTGTTAAGAGACACAAAATATGTTCCATGCTCAAAAAAGATAAGGTACAAGTGGCACTGTTATAGTAGACTCACCTTACAGACTCTGTATTCTGTCAGATCATTCATCAGTATCTAAAGAACTCCTGCCATCTTACTATGACCCCTTATCTAGACATTAGCGTTTAAACCCATTTCTTCTAAGTGATTCTGCATTTTTGACATATTTAAGTAAATCAATGGGAACTTGTTATCTCCACAAATGATTCAGCGGAGGTTTCTGCTTCTACCTAAAGAGTACATTGGCAAAGCAGTTAGAGCTTGAACAATATTTTGATTTTAAAACATCTTCCTCCACCTCTGTGTTGAAAAAATGAGAAGCAGCCAGGTCTGCTTTGGATTAATTACTAACTCAAAAAGCAGAATCACAAATATTTTATGCCAGGCACAGATTATTTGAATCTGGTAACAAACCAGGCCTTCTACTTGCTCAACTGGCTCAGGGCAAGGCAGGGTTCCATGCAATACCCTCGCTTAGAGATAAGAAGAGTGAGCAACATTTTGAAACCAAAATTATCAGTAAAATAATG
The DNA here is from genome assembly GCF_027409825.1 of Scomber japonicus. NCBI lineage: Eukaryota > Metazoa > Chordata > Actinopteri > Scombriformes > Scombridae > Scomber > Scomber japonicus. The sequence continues at coordinate 19,804,301 of NC_070582.1, forward strand.
GAGTTTGAGTTTTACCAAGAATTATACTCATCTGAGTGTAAAAAAATACATGTACAAAAAGCCTTTTTTGACCAAATTAATCTCCCTACTTTGTCTGCAGAAAACCTGTGTACGAAAATCTGTTTACGTAGATCACGAAGAAGAATAAAAGGTGGGTAGAGTAGAGTTGAGTAGTGTAGAACAGAATAGAAATTTTATCCTGATTGACCTTGGCTTTGTTGTTTAAGGACTTTGTTGAAAACTCCACTGAGAACAAAAAGCGTCAGCACTTCCACAGCACATAAAATATAAGTTGTTTAAAGCAGTTTTATTCTCTCTACAGCACACTGCATGTGATTTAGCAAGAAAGAGCCACCGGTATTCTACCACCTCTATTTGTGTCTACACACACCCCTCCCTCTCTACATCGATGACACAGCTGTGGAGATGACACACACCTACACCTCGGGGTGCACCACTCCAACTCACTCACCTGGTAGGATAACACCACTAACATTAAAAAGGCCCACCAGCAGCTGTACTTTTTAAGGAAGCTGAAGAGGGCGGGACTGAATGCCAACATCCTCAGCTCTTTCTACAGGTGTGTGGTGGAGAGCACGCTAACATCATGTGGTATAGCAGCTGCACGGAGGCAGAAAAGCAAGCGCTGCAGCGGGTGGTCAACTCTGCACAGAGGATAATTGGCTGCAGCCTACCATCCCTAGCAGATATCTATACCAGCAGATGGGGGACAGAGATGCCCACATCATGAAAGACCCCACCCACCCAGCACATGAACTGTTTGTCCCTTTCCCCTCGGGCAGGAGGCTACACAGCATCTGGGCAAAAACGTTAGGTTACTCGTGTAACCCTCGGTTCTCTGTTAACATAGTGAGGTATCTCACCCTATAGGAGAGCGCTCTCAGCGATTGAACTACGGAAGCTCCAATGACACCCCATGTGTCGGAGACAGACCAATGACCGCAATGACAAGAGAGCCCAACTTTCCCCCTTATAATCCACTGCAGTCAATGAACCGGCATTCTCAAGCATGCGTCTTCCCTGCTTACAGCAAGGAGGGAAGTCTGCCGAGATACCTCACTATGTTATCAGAGAACCGAGGGTTACGCGAGTACGCAATGGCATTTTTATACCATTATTTTACAGAATTGTGCAAAAATAACTTAAAAATAACAGAAGATATCTACCCTTGAAACCCTTGAGTAGCGCGTTACTGTCGTACTTCCCGTATTTTCCCCAGCATTCCCTGACCACTAAGCAGGCATACCGCTCCAAGAAACAGTAAAACCACACCCCCTGCTGTCTAAAGTAAGCATCCCCAACCAGATCACAGTACAGCGGAGAACTTCATGAATGTGGACTTAATCTTCTCTAGATTTTATTATTACCACCTGGTTACGCGTACTGTGGTGAAATGGTTCTTGTTGTCCACACGAGAACAGAGAAGAGCCCCGCTTTCCACGCCTGAACTGGGCTGGAGGGGGGGTGAAACAGGGAGCAGTGGAGGAACATGTGCTTGAACTGTAAAGTGGCTGCAGGTCACGGGCACAGAAAGGGCCACCACGCAGCATTTTTGGGAACAGTGTGCAACATCTGGCCCTCTCCTCCGTATCGCAGGCGGAGGGAGGATCAGTGGGTCTGCCCCGGGTTGGAAATGAACAGGGACCTCATGGTGCTGAAATGAAATTCCCCCCATCTGGTGAGGTGAATCCCTAGGTGGCCAGCTTCTTCCCATCAGGAGGGTTAGAAGGGCGGCTCTTCGCAGCGGCGGCAGCGAAGGATTGCTTACCCCACGGCACAGCTCCCCGGGAGCTGCAGAGGTGTGACGCAGATCTCCTCCCACATAGCTGGGTTGGGAGTTCCAGAGTCAAGCTGCTGCCCCATGTCCAGAAGCAGCTCTGCGTGATAAGCAGAGAGGAGGGTGACGACATTGACCGCCCTCACAGCCTGGGCTGAAGACTAAATCTTCTAGTACATGGAAGCAGTGAGTCTGTCAATTTTTTAGGTGACAGATGGCTCCATCGGTGGCGGGTCGGAGAGACCCGTCTCCTCCATGCCCTGGATGTCCAGCCCTAAAAAAACCCTTAACGGGCACTCTGTGTCTCAGAGGTTTATCCCAGTAGCGCTTCATTTCTCTGATGCACACTGGGACCGCAGGCATGAGTTGCTTGGCGGGGGTCTATGAGGTGGGGAGGACTTTCCCCTCATACAGATCCCTCTGGGGTTCCTGGCCGGAATGAGGAACCGGCCACTCGAGGCCCAGCCTGGCCGTAGCCCACCTGCAGACATCATATAAGTTGATGTCATTTCAGAGAGTCAGAGCCGCCCCACTCTGAGCGCTGGGGGGAAGGAGCCGTATGCTGCTGGGCAAGAGCGGGATGTCGACTTGCGGTTCTTCCCAGCACTCATACCTGAGGCTGCCCCACTGGAAGCCATGGTTCCGGGAAGACTGGAGGGAAAGCCGCCTTGACGGGGCTCCAGGTGGTGGCCGTGCTAGGAGGGAGCTAGCAGGGGTAAACTGCTAAGCTAACGGGATGAACTCGCCTTAACGCGTTATTTATCCCAGTAACAGACAGACTACGAAGGTGTAAGCTGCTAGCTGGTCTGAAAAGTTAGTTAGCCACTTGCCAGTTAGCAAGTGTAGCTGCGGATCCGGCGGGAAGAGCTCGCCGCAACGCGTTAGTTATCCTGAGCTAGATTAGCAGACTGACAGGGTGACCTACCAGTCTGTGATGTGGAGAAAATAGTTTTCTATGCAATGCAGACAGCAGAGCCATAGTCCTGCGCTCGGCAACGATATCCTATACAGTTTGTCTGTGAGCGGTTTAGCAGGGGACAGATCTGGTCGGGCTGACTGAGGCGACTGACAAATAAAGCATCTTGAATCTTGAATCTCTGCCAATTCATCAGACAGCTAATTAGCATGGAAAATTATGCTTCTACCACTCTCAGTGTACTTGTGTTTATACGCATGTGTCTGTCTGCTTGTACATTGTAACACACCTGTCTGTTTATGACTGCATGTGCTGTTGCAGCACTTTGTGTCTTGCTGGTCTGCTGCTTCACTAAAAGCATATAGTTCAGTAGAGCAGAGGTGCCTGAAGCCTCTGACCCTGCTAATCAGCTCAACCCACAATGACTCACCAACTGGCCTCTTAATTAATCAAGTTATGGTGGTGTGATGTAGCCATGTAGCTCAATGTTCAACTCTACAATAACATGGAAATATTAAGATAATGATAATTGCCTCTGCTTATTTGTCCTGTTATTAGATGTCAGTTGGTCTTTTGCCTGTGGTTGTTAGTCTGTGGATGTCAGTGTAGATGCTGCTCTGGTGTTCACCTGCAGTATGGGCACCCATAAAAATGATTTAAAGGTGATGAGAAGCCTAGCACCTCCCTGCTGGCTGCCACTCGGTGTTATCTTTAGGATTACCCTGCGACTCACTTCACTATTTCATTTATTTCAGAGATAACATTTGCTGCCAGTGCCAGCATACATGCAGGCCAGCACACAGGCACACACAATGATTTACCTGCGTTACCTGCAAGCTAACCCTTACCTTATTTTAACTCCATGGCAGAAAGTAATGACAGAAACCATTTTATCTCACACTGAATGCAACTAAATGAAACTAGGAATGCTAATTTTTACCTGAGTATGATTGCTGTCCCTTGTCACAGTTTAATTCAAAATGTGTATCCAAGTGAGACATGTAACACAAACACACATTTTTTTGGCAATAATATGAATTCTATACTAGTCACTGAAGGCTTTTAGATTAAGTATGACGTAAAAAAAAATTATTATTCTTCTCATGTCTGCTAAATCTGCATGTTTTACACTGTGCCATCATCCCTTTAAGGGACGGCATAATGATGAAGATACTGTTTAGATATTCCCGTATTATCTCCCAGGCTCAGCTTGCAGACAAGTTAAGGTCTCCTGTACTAACCAGAAAACTGGAAATATCTCTTGCTGCCTCTTCTCTTTATATCCGTGGACAATTACAATATTTATGAGAAGGACCCCATAGTGGAAAAACACAGTTTTATTCTCTGGCTGTTTCTTTTCCCTCCTTGTACTGTGGATTTTTATTTCTTTTCCTTTTTTTTTTTAATGAAACACCGCCAAGAAAATTACTCAAGCATTTGTCAGTGTAATTGTACAACACAATGCCATGAATGGATATGAGCCTGCCGTTTCAAACTGCTGACAGGCACAGAATAAAACACCTCGCGCTGAACAGGGGATTAGGGCAAAGAAATAGAGAGAGTTAGAAAGACAGCAAACGAGAGATGATGACAGTGTGTGTATGTGTGTCATTTCCTTCAAGTCTTCAAGAAAAAATAATTCTGTTTTAATTGAGCGGCAATAAAACATTGATTACACTGACCTTTTACACACATCATGAAAACAGTCATATTTACCTCCATATTCTGTAACAGACATCTGCAGACCAATAAATGTGTTGGCGGTCATTTTGGAAATTATTGATCTGTTAATAAGATTTGAGGACTTTAGGAAGATTTTAGGTCCCCGTTGTAGGACTTGCACCAAGTTGAACTTTCAGTGCTTCGGTTTAAAGACTAAACTGTTATTTTTCTCCATGTATTTCTATTTTGTTTGCAGTTAAGGAGTTACACTAACTGGGGATTTCCACCGGGTCCGTCAGCGGCGAGGAACGGCTGCACTACGTTTTAGCTCCGTCCTCAGCGTCAACTCACACCAGGAGCGTTACAACAGCGGAGCTCTGGGAGAGAAATTTGCCTTTTAAAATGAAGTTGCACTGTTAATACAGTAATTACGGCAGCCCAATCAAATCAGAACGAGTGCCTTCGGTCTACCGTAATTACTGTAGTAGCAGCACAACTAAATAATTTTGTTAACTTGCTCAACTTTGGTTGATTTGGTAATTTTCTTTGATTTTGTGCTTATATCATGTGTCAGTAGGCTACGTAGCTATATGGTGTCTTTATCTGTCTGTTTTATTCGTGTTTGTTGCTGAAATACGATCAGGAGGCTGCACGGGTTGTTTTATTTTGAAAGACGGAAGTTTTATTATGTCGATTCTGTGTCTGACTTCCTGTCTGGTGCAATCTGCTCTGTTGAGCTTGTCGTGAGTTAGAAACAGCTCCGTTAAAAATAGAAATGCTGCGGATTGATAGCGCTGCGGTGCGGAGAGCTGCTGCTGAGACGCTCCCGGTGGAAACACTCATTGATTATAGTGGTACCTATCAGCTCCAGTGACCACGGCGCAGCTGTAACGTGCCGCTGACGGACCCGGTGGAAATTGGGCTTTACAAGCCCATCACTGGGTGCTGTCACACAATACTTCAATAAGTTCAATGTTACTTGATCAGGATTCCAACCCTGTTGGCACAATTTAGTGAAAGGAGCTCATGTTAGCCTAAATGTGTACTGGTCCCTGTTCAATAAGCTAGCGATTAATTTGATCCAAGGTAGCGGGGCATGCTTCCAGAGCATAAAAGACAAAACAACACACTTGTTATTTGGAAGGTCCTGGTGCTAACCACATGCACTCTCTGTGCTTCAAACTAGCTCCAATGCAAACCGGATGACATCACACTTTGCTACATCCATCTTTATATACACTTTTGTTTCTCTCTCACACAAACTTTTCATGTCATCACACATACCTCTTATTTTAGATTATTTATGTCAGTCATCATCCACTACAAACATTTTTCCTCCATTCCTGTCCCTCTGTAAAAGTATCTGGTCATTCCTCGGGAAATTATGTGTTTCATATGACTCTGTCCACTGACAGATGTTCTAGCTCCTGAGGGATTTGAGAGACTGGAGAGCCAAAAGCCATCTATAGGAAACCAGAACATGGAGGCACAGTAAATCAGAACTTAAATGGCTGCTTCACAACAAGGCCCTACTGAAGCTTCTGTTTTAACGCCAGAGTAATTTGCACTCCTCCACTACCATTCCCCTTCAGCTCATTGCTCCAGTTTTGGCTTATCACTGGCAAAAGGGAAGGCTTACTGTGTAATTTGTGCGCTTAGTCTTTTCCACTCTCTCATGGAGTCTTATGCGGGGAAGACAGAGAATTCAGCATCACCTGCCCAGGAGCTTATTGCCCTTGATTCATATTTGCACTGGAAAATGTGAGGGATCACAACACATTAGCAGACACAGTAATGGGAGTGCATTCTCACAGAGAGTTGTATATGTGCAGAGTAACTGAATATAAATGTGCCCTTTTTATGAAAGCATGTTTCACAGCCAGACTGGGGATTGAATTTAATCAAGTGCGATTTCTTCCCCTACTCTGCTCAATAACACTGGGATTGAATAGACTGTAACCTGTGCTACCTGCTACACATCACATGTCCATGTTGTATTCTGTCTCGGCCCACCAGGTTCTTCATATATCCTTTGGTGAGGTTTAAAATCTATGTACATGTGCGTAATAGCCATTTACTTTGTGTAAATGGATGTGTCGCATTGAATTAGGCACCTTCTTTAATTTCATCCCCTTCCCATCAGGGTTCCCAAAGCACACTGCAATTTCCTTTTGATCACTTGCCTGTGACACTGTAGATCAGTGTGTGTGTGTATGGGTCTTTATGTGTGCATGTATTTGTGTGTGTGTGTGTGTGTGTGTTCGTGTTCATATATTTTGTGCACAAATAGGACTTTCCTGTCAGAGATCAGTTATGGCACTAGTCTATCTCCATCATTATCCTATAAAAACAAAGGCACATCAAACACAATTCACATTCACTCATCCATGCCTGAGTGAATGATGGATTGCACCCATGTTTAAAGTCACCACTGTAAAGTGAACAAGAAGCCTGTTCTCTTTGACCTCTCCTATCTCTTGTTGTACAAGCACAAGCTCCACTTACCTCTGCCTGCGGCCCAGAAAATCTAATTTTGCATCTGTCAACACCAACCAAAAGCAGGTAGATTCATTGCTTAAAGGACATTTGTATTTTACATAATTACAGGGTCTTGATTTACATTCGCAATGGTTTTTTAGTCTGTAAATAAGTCACCCCCATAACCATGCATCCCCAAGATGCTAACCTTTTTCCAGACTGTCCTTGCTAATATGTTTTGTTTGTTTTTTTCCTTTTGTGACTTGCCTGGAAAATAAAATCTTAATATCCCTGGCTGTAACATCCATATTGTGAGACTGAGGCACACAGTGTGATCAGTTTTTTTAACCTTGAAATCAATCATCCATCCATAAAAAAAGTCATCTTGAGCTATACTTCTTTATAACATGAGATAAGTTTTATTACCCTTGCAGAGCCAGACTACTTGCTTCAGTCATTGTGGTCTGGCAACACTTAACAGGCAAAGGTCTGTTCACTGTATCAGGAAAGTTTTTTACAGCCATGGTGGATGACGGAGAGTGAACAGTTCCAAAAATTTAGAGTGATAGCAGCAGTCGAATAATTGCAAGATTATGTGTTATGTTTAAACTATTCAACAAGTTTTTACTAATTTCACTCTGGTAAATACTTACTTCCAATTGGGCTTTAATAGCTGACTGACAGTTATTTCCTTCAACATCAAACCATTCATACTGATTGGAAGAACACAATTTTCAAACTGAAAAAAAAAACATCATTTGTTTCACATTATACAATATTAAGTTATTAAGTTAACTTCTCAGCCTAAACTTGATATGATATGATATACTTTTATTGTCCCCTTAGGGAAATTTGTCTTGGACTCGAGTGCTGCACACACAAAAATGCCCCCACAGTTACATAGACACACCACAAATTTTGCCCACATCCACAAACATTGCATACATCCACAAATATTGCACACATCCCTTGATAAATACATAAAGTAAAAAATACAATACAGTGCATTGCTTGTGCCATGGTTTACAAGGTGCTGTGGGGTGGGGGTTAATTGTTCAGGAGCCTGATTGCCCAAGGATAAAAAGTGTTTCTGAACCGGTTTGTTCAGCTCCTCAAGACCCTATATCTTCTGCCGGAGGGCAGAAGTTTGAAGAGGCCTTGACCGGGTTGAGATGGGTCAGACAGGATCTTCCTTGCCCTGTTAAGCCCCCGAGAGTCTGCAGGGACCCAGGGACATTGCAGTGTCCTCTAGGGACACATACCCATGGCTGAGCTCCTAGCTCCTAGACTATTGCACAGTCCATACAGCCTCAAGCAGCATTGTTTAAAAAACAGAGATTGGAACAAATTAGTTTTTAAAACGATTGACTTTACAGTGGGGGACTCTGTATCGTCTGCTAGAGGGCAAAGCTCATACTCTGTTTGGAGGACGTGTGATGGGTCAATCAGGATCCTCTGAGCTTGCCTAAGAACAGACTGCTCAAATATGGACTGAAGGAGTTGGTATTCACTCCTTTCCATTACCTTCATAGCGGTGTGGACCAGGCGAGCTAGTTTATTTTTTAGTTACACAGTAAGGTTGCCATATCATGCTGACATCCCATACCTAACTAAGCTTTCTAATACAGCCTGATAAAATAAAAACATGATCCTGTGCTCCACGCCATACACTATTAGTCTGCGCAAGAAATACAACCTCTGCTGTAGACGAGAGCATATATTGTCAACATGGACCTTCCAGCTGAAGGTGTCATCCAAGTGAACGCCAAGATACTTGTATGAGTAGACTTGATTAATAAGTGTGTGTCATGTATGACCACAGGGCTGTGTTTCCCCACAGATCTTGAATCCATAACCATCTCTTTAGTTTTAACCACATTTAAAACGAGATGGTTAGCATCACACCACTGCACAAAGTTTTCTATTTCAGAGAAATAGGTTGATGGGCTTGTGTCTTTGTGCAGCAGGCTATGGATGGCGGTGTCATCAGAAAATTTAAGTTTCAACATGACAGTTGCTGCGGATCAACTTTCTCCTAAGACATCCACCAAATGTGAACTCATTCATCGTCCATGGAATACAACAACCCATTTACGTAAAACACCTGGATTAAATAATCATTCAGGTTCAGGTATGTTGCAAAATACTTTGTCACATATTCACCTAAACACATATGCTAATTTATCCATTTTCAGCTGCTAAACTCAACCGTATGTATGTGTATACTGTATGTAAGTATTTTTCAGACTAAAAGATGTGGACAGAATGAGCAAGACATTGTAAGTCCATCACTAGACTACATTTTTACTGTTTAGTTATTTTTCATATATTTTGAAATGCGTGATACCAGGTTTTATAAAGGTACATGACTGCAGCACTCTGGTGGTTTCATTGGACGTCCTTATAAAGAGAAAACAACACTGATTTTTTGGGTTACCACTAAATATAAACATTTCTCACAGACATGAGAACACTAAATGAGAAGCTAATTCTCCATGCATGATTCATGACACTGAATGTCACATTACATGCAAAATGGGGATTGGAGCTGTAGAAATGAAAATGCCATAGTGAATTAATCTATGTGTTTCAAGGACTTAGGCATCCATTGCACATTTGACATTTGACACTGTCTTCTTTAATCAAAGCCTTTATCTCCAGCTTGGCAAAAGTAGGAATCATGTTAATTATATTTGATGAAGATGCTATCCCTTTGGAGAATTCTTCTTGGTAATCCCTCACAGCTAAATCTCTCGCTGTCTACAATAATGGGATGCCATCTTGAATCCCTGGGCTCTAAGCGCAAGTTAGACTGCTCATGACAGAGACTGGGCTTTCATGGGATTTTAAGGGGAAGCTGGTAAGCCACTTAACATCCTACAAGTCAGAACATGAGGCTGGCTGCCAATGGCTCACCATTTAGATTTCCAAGAGGTGATTGCTGAGCTCCTGTGAAGTGCAGTGTCACAGATTTCCGTTTCAAAATGCTACACACAAAAGCAAGACATTCACACACACTAGTGGACAAATACAAACCATAGCAAACATCTCCTTCCACAATGTAATTGCATGGTTATGTGACTTCTGCATCACGCAAATCAACAGGATGTTTTCATTTTTCCTTTTTGTGTTTTCAGGCTGTCACAGTGGTTAGCAAAGGTTTCTCTGGGAGTAAATATGAAGTGATGGTGTAGCATCTTGAAACACAATGTAATCCTGTCCATGTTTACTTCATGACTTATGTTTTATGTTAGTAATGCTGTAAATTGTTTCATTTCAAGGGCAGAGAAAGGCAGATTTATACACAAACCATGATAATAGTCCATGGTCAGCATGTCAGAAGACATTTTGACATGCCACAGTAGGAAAAGCACAGATATATGGGTGCAGTTAATAGAGGTAATGAAACAGATATTGAGAAGAAAACATAATGTGTGAGTATACTGTAGGTGTGTGTGGATGTCATGTGCAGGCTGGGTCGAGCCCCCGTAGTAAGCCACAGGACAGCGAGATGCCCTCTGAGCTCTGCAGTCATTAATCAGCCACTCATTATTGAGCTGTGCTGTGAGATTTACACACAGGGACATAAACGTGCACACACATACAGAGGCATTCAAACCATGCATGTAGTTTCTTTTTCAGCCTCCTTTCTCTGACCTCCGAAAGCCCCTGCTTATATCCCATATTAACCATTAGTTATCATCTTGGACAGTGTGGGAGAGTGAAACAGAGGGCAGAGGTACATTTTAAGAATGGTTTAATTTTCCAGTGTTATACCCTATGATCACTAAAAGGCAGATCTAGTTATTTTCCACAGACCAACTTCACTGTTGAGTGAAATTTCAGTGGACCTTGAGTGGACCACTTAATGCCTCCTCATGAAGCTATGCATGTGAATACCAAGCCAGCAACTCAATGAGTTTCACTGTTAAAACATTCAATGCTTCTTCAGTTAATTAGCATGCTGCGTATTTAGCATATCCAAATTACCATTTAATATTTATCATTTTAGTGTCAGCTGTCAAGGCTGCAGGTGTTCTTGATTACATGCCCTCAATTTGTGTGTGTGTGTGTGTGTGTGTGTGTGTGTGTGTGTGTGTGTGTGGCCAAAACACATCATCATGCACCACCTGTTGGGGCAAAGAGTAGCAAATGTGTGGCCTGTCACTCATCACGGGGCAGTTTGGCTGAAGTGAATGGGTCTAGAATGAACTGGAAATGTCTCGGCAGTCAATCATTATGTGATAAGTGCTTGAAAAATTACTCAGTGTTTGAATGGTTTCGTAGAACAGCTCCCATTCACCCCATTACATGAGGACACTATATTATTCTGCAGCTCTTTCCCTTTCCTCCTCAAGGACAGAATCATATTTATCCTTTAAGGATAGTTTCAGGAAGCAGAGTGTTTCATGCCCACTCTGTCTGGCCTCAATGCATTCCTAACCCTATTTCCAATTCTCCAAGCCAAATATTACCATCAATCAACCACACACATCTGTCCCCACTGTCTTGCAAAGGTGTCACAAGCAGCCTTCGCCTGTTGGTGTAGGATGAAATCTCTTTGTTCCATACAAGACAAAGATTTATAACAATTCCCAGTCCGTCACCACTTACTCCTCCTCCCTGTCCACATACTTTATACACCATCGCCATCTGTATCAGTTTGGAATGAAGACACTTCACTAGCCAGTGATCTACTGAGTCCAGTCTAAATCTGTGTATTGCATGTTGGCCCCAGTGCACGTCTCAGTGAGTGCTCATTTGTGTGTGCATGATTCCATGTGTGTCAGTGCTGCGGCAGTGCCAGTCATCTCTATGCTATCATGGAGGAACAGAGGGCTGTATCTCTGCTGCCTCACACAGGACAAAGGTTGCTACTGCAGACAGATTCATGTCCTCCATCACATCTAACGCATGTAAAATGAATCTTACACAAGCGGTTCTCCAGTGTCCTTCCCTGTCCCTCAGGAGGGCTGATAACAGTGGTTGGACTCCAGCTGCTTCTTCACTTAAGCGCACAATGCATGAACACACTGAGTGTCACCCATGCGTGCACACACACACACAAACACACACACACAGGCATACACACCCCAGACTCCCTGCTGGAAAGGCTAGAGAATGAGTGGATCACACTGACATTTTATCTCAAGGCAGCCTCTGCCAGGGCACTCCTGTATTTGTGTGTGTGTGTGTGTGTGTGTGTGTGTGCGTGCGTGTGTGTGCAATGTGTGTGTTTGTGTGAGAGAGAAAGATAGAGTGAAGCCAGAGGAAAGAAAAATGCTAAGTGAAAAGAAAGGAAAGTGTAGAAAAGGAGTACAGTTGTAGTTGTCGGTAATTATTATCATTGGTCATTAGAGCATTTCCAACTCTTAGATGGAAAGTCTCTTGAAGCCTTAGTACATATCATGAGCAACTGCACAGAAAGAAATATGATTTATTGATAAAATGTCAAATGGACAAGTCCTTGAACATAAAATCTTTAAGAGAGAAGACGTGTCCAGAGGAGCACTGCGGTAAGAAACATCCAATCACCGAGTGTTGCCTGTGCCACTGATGGTGAGCTGACAGTAAAGGTTTAGCTTTGTGGACCTTGATGAATGATTAAGTGATTTTGGATTTTGAATCAATTTTGGATCAATTCAGTATTATGATGTGGTGTTTTGTTCACCACTGCAATGATGAAATGTTTTTCACACACTATAACCCTAAGCCCCTGTCTGGCCTCTTCTTCAGTGCAACTAGAGCTATTCAACACATCAAACTGATGGGAAAACAGTATTTGTCAAAAATGAAGTTGAAATATTTCTAGCCAATTTGCCTTTTTCACAGCAGATATTTTGACACGTCATAGGAAAAGCACAGGTGTTACTAATAACCACTTAACGCACGCTGTTCCGTCTATGGGACGGGACGAATGTTAGGAGGTAGCCACAAGTTCTTCTGGATGTTTTAAACACCAACCCTTGAACATATATATTCATGCCGTACATCGTTGGAAAGCTTAGATTGTCCTGATTCATTCAAGACCACTCACGACTTATATGGTTGCTCACAGCCGTAATAGTATTAGCGATTAGCTAGGCTAGCCCCTGAGCTAAGTAAGAAAAGCTATAATGCTACATACCTTCAAAGTCTTCCCTTTATCCACAACGATCATCTTATGACTCAGGACTTTCTGTACAGCTCGCCAAGTATCCATTCTTGTGAAATATGAAATCCGTTTCCATAAAACCGAAATACTTTCCTCAATATGTCCATGTATTTAGTCCAACACGTAATGTAATAACACAAATAACAAACCATATACGGTCCGTTTACGTCATTTCCTGACCTGCACGTCCATCTCAGAGTACACGTGACTAGATGTTTACGACCGTGAGCCTCTTCTGCTTCTGACGACACCACACACAAGCCAATCGGTGTTTAGGATTAGGCAGTACATGTCTGCAAAGCCAATGAGGACATGTGACCGACAACAATGACGACATGGCTTTGATTGACTGCTGTTCTAGCCTATGGAAATATTTGGTGAAATGAAGTTGATAACCTTTTAGCCAATAGTCAGAGGTTTCCAACGGTGTAAGACACTAAGCTATTAAGTTTGACTGTCCATAAACAAACTCCAAGCGTAACCGGCGTGCGCCCTGTGCGTTGAACCATATATCATTACGCACTCGGCATTTTGGTACACGGTTGGTTCTTCTTCGACTTAACATATGACTTATACCAAAATAAACAGATAGATAGATAGATAGATATGGCCAAACAAAAAAATATGGTTATATGTATAATAATAATAATAATAATAATATTAATAATAATAATAATATGGCGTCAGCTTTCATTAGAGACCAAGATTTTGATTGTAGGCAAAGGGGATGTGAAGTTATAGGTGTTTGATTGTGGTTATACAGCTTTGGTAACCAAGTGTCCATTTGGAGTCTCCAAAAAGGACCTGAGGAAAACGCATGGACATACTTGTTGAAAAATAATTCTGAAAAATTCATCTTTTGGTCTTTTGACTCCAAATTTGGACTGCATGAAGCCAAGACCTGTGTGGCCTCATTGTGTCTATATCCCGCTGAGAGGTCCCTGAATGTCTGTACACATGTCATTGTAAAGGCAAACCTATGGGCGAGTAAACAACCCCATCATTGTAACCTCTGCCACTCTTTGTCAGTAAGTCACAGAATCACACATACACTTTTACAAGAATCCTGAGAGTGTTTCCTTTCCAATGATACCAGACACATCTCTGAGTCTCAAACTATGTGGGATCTGTGCTGCTCACAACTTGGGCATGTCGTTAAGGCTAACAGCATAAAAAACAGGGGCGTGTGTTAAGTGGATAATATTAATGATGGCTCCATGTCTATTTAAATGTCACAGTAAGGCATGACAGTGTGATAGTGAGCCTGCATGCAAAACCCTGAAACTGAGGCAGCAAAATGGAATACAATCATCATCATCTGTTTTTGTGTATTGATGTTGCATGCTTGTGTTTGCAATGGAGCTGCTGATGGACGCAAGAACAATTTCAGACCTGTCTGACAATAAAGTATTATCTATCTATCTGTCTATCTATCTATCTATCTATCTACTTATTTTATTACTTACAACAGTGGTTTTTATACTGTGACATGTCCAAGTCTTCTGCAGCACAGGCCTATATGACCATAACATAACCACATTTCATTTATTGCATTCATGTCAAATACCATATACTTTATTTGACATGTAGTCACAGCAACAGTTTCATTATATGTTTTTCTTCCTTTCTATCTTCTTGCCAGTACCCTCTTGTAAATAAACAAAAGTTATGTTTACACTCTGTGTTTGTTACCAGAACACACTGTGTGTGTCCATTAAGTCTCTAACAAACATTTTAGATGCATTTCTCTGTTCTTGCCTGCCTGTTTCTGCTTTTCCATGCCCGCCTGTTCCCTATCTGAATTTGTTTGCCTTCACTCACTGAGTGTTCTGTTTTGAGTCCAAACATTCACTACCAGAATCATTACACATTTCGTCATTTTGTAAACTTGTGCTGTTTTTAGACTTTTCCATGCTCCCTTTCCACTTTTTCTGGCATCAATTTTTTCCCATTCATGTCCATATGGATATTAGATGACAGACGGACGGATTAAACTTCCTTGAGATTTGTAATTCAACATGCTGAACATCACATCTGCATTATTAATTGCAGAAGTAAGAAAATTGTAGTGTGACTTAATGTTCTCTGCCATGGACTTTCCTTCTTTTTCTTCAAGTTTCATGAGTCTGCTTTAAAGTTACTTCCATACAATATGGAAATTAACAGAAAAGAATAGTTGTCTGGAATCGACTGTATGTTATAGGACATACAGTTTTGGACCATTGAGGTATTCAATAAACAGAAAAATACAACCAGCCTTGCTGCTCTGCCCAGCTGGGACACACAGTGTACCAAGTGTACAGGCTTGAAATGGTATGCACAGCATTCACTCTAATGTATTGACTGTAAAAGCACAGAAAAAATCAGTACAAATATGTGATCTTCACATAGACAAAACACACAAAAGTGGTTTGTGGGGAGCAATACCACTCACAAATGTCCTCAAGAAAAAAAAATAGCTCATGTAAGTTTTCTTTCTATTAATATGTGTGGGCATATTCTCAATAGATTTACAGCAAAACAAACAAACACTGTTGATAGAGTATCAATCTCCCTTTTCCTTTTCCACTGACTGTCCTTTGGGTATTCTAGCCGAGTTTGCTGTTTTGTTTTTGTCTGTTCACTTTTGGTTTTTAGGCCAGCATTTCATCATCCATCACACAACAAGGCAGAATATAAAATCATTCCATCCGCTGCTTGACAAAGAGATTCATTCTTTTTCCTCTAAATGATGCAACTTTATCAATATTTGCCAAAGAGTGAGACACTGAATTCTTATACAAGCGATGATATATGATATTGCTGTATTATTGCTGAGAAGTGAATCACACTCACTCACTGGGTCCTGTTCTCTCGTCCTACTCAGCAGGTAGGCAATGCAGATAATTCAGGTAGAACTCAGAGACTGAAGACAAACCCTGACTGTAGCAGTCTCTTATTTTCAACATCCTGTCGGTTGTGTCTAGTAATTACTGAAGTGATTCTGTTAGATGTCCACCTCCTGCACCAGTCAATAGCTTTTCGGCTAATTCACTCCCTGAACAATCAACTCATTTAGACTCCTCTCTCAAGGTAATTAATGGAACTTGGTGCTGATATGGATTCTTCTGGGCTGACCTACTACTTCATAGATGTAGTAGTGTTGCTTTTAAATAAAGAGCAATTGTATGTAAGTTGAAATCACCTGTTGTTTTACAAATGCTGATAAAATAATGTAAATAGGGTCCTCTTATATTTGGGGAATGGTACTTTGAGTGCTAAACAGGCCCATTTATTGGCTACATCAGTGTCTCTGTGGATATCTTAGTTTCCTTATCTTACTTAGCCACAGGGACATTCAATTCTTTATAAGGCTGAGTAGTATTCCCAGCAGGAAGAGCATTGAAGAACTAGAGTAGCACAAGTATGATATGATACCTCAAACAAGATACTACAAGGGACTGCTAAGAACCATATAGATAATTTAAGATATATGAATTAAACATTGAAGATGCATGAATTATATACAGTGCATGCTGAACTTATGCAGTCAAGTATGTCTAAAGATGTTTTAATCCACATGGTGAAGCTTCAGTGAGTTATGTACAGCATATCAGTTCAATCAGGAGAGACCAGAGAATGAAGTAAAATAATGTTTATTATGCAGATGATATTAATGATTAGGTATTGTCAAAGTCTTTGGCGCTTGGATTCTGCAGGGAGAATTTTTGAATCGAAGGAAGTAAGTCCTGAGCATCAGCATGATAGACCCCCCCTGGAGTCCAGACACTGGTGGTGGTGGCTGATGACATCGATCAATCAATCTCCGGCCAAATCACAACAAGTCATCTTGAGGCTGAAACTGATCAGGCTGATGAAGTTGAAGTGATGCATTGAGGAATCTGATTGGTGGGTCGCACAAAACAGCATCAAGAAAGCACCTGAGCAGAGAGGGAGAACATTTAAAAGGATAACTGCAATATGATAGGCTGACAATGAAGGTGTGTCATCGTGGTATTGGTTAGACTTGACCAGCTGATGTGAACAGCTGATGTGTCAATTGATGCTCCAGAAATAACAGCAAGTAAGATATGAGCTTTGACAGAGATCGGTATGAGCTGTGAGAAGGATCAGGATGACTAAAGAATGAGAAATAAAACTATAACGTGAGCATACAAAAATGTGGTCTTCCTGTCTGAACTTTCACTAAACTTCATTTATCATTGACCAAAGGGGCACCAAGCACATTTTGACATTTCAGCCAGGTGGTACATTTGAACTGTCAACATCATTGTTCCCTGCAGCTTCTTCTGTACCTACTGGACTGTTACAGTCTGAATTATGTCCACCAGCCCAACTTCCTTCTTGTTAAAGGTATACTATACATGATTTGTCGGTTGCTGTTCCTAAACAGCAACAGCATTCAAAGTTGGCCCCTCCTCTCGGGCTCAATGAGCAAGTGAGAGAAAGAGAGAGAGCAGTGGTGGTTGAGCGAGCTAGAAAGTGAATGAGTGAATTGACCACCCTCAGTCAACAAACACACAGCTCTTTATACATCCATGACACAGGGACAGAGAACGTGACAGAGGAGAGAGATGGAGAACAACAACAATGTACCTAGTTGCTACTCCACAAGTCCCCACCTTTTATTGGCTGGGGGTTACACACTCACTGCCCAAAGGTTGATGCCTAGAAACATCCCAAGCACAGCAAAATAATAAGAAAATAAGATAATGCAGGCAGAGCACGGACTCAGTGTAGATACATATACCACCACACACTTCTCATAAGTAATGATTGAGAGGGATTATTTTTGTATGAGTCTATACATTGTTCAATGAAGGCACTGGGATTGCATGATTCTATTGGGATGTGTGCTGAATTTATGTATTCAGTGTCTCATATGTGAATCTGATGTGATCTCTACTGTATATAGTATGTGCTATCATGGGGGTTTGATATTGTTCCCTGTGGAATCTGTAGCATGCTGCATGAAACCCTGCAGGGAGTAAAACATGTACTGCCAAATGCAACTGCAAGCCATTCCAGCAATAAATGCCTCTGACTGCACGACGAGTGTGTCCCTCACTTCCCTCAACATACACTGAGGAATGGTGCTTTGAGTCTGAAACTAAGCAAGTGTGTATGTGGGTTGGTATGTGTGTTAGTGTCTGTGTACACAATGCAGGCTCAGCAGATTCAAGCCTATTGGTTTGAACAACAGCATCACTCTCCTCTTTAATATCTTCAGTTAATGTAAGTCTCTAGCTAATTGAAAATGAACTAGTCTATGTCTCCCCGCAGTGCCTTTATAAAGCTGTTAAAGAGACACACACCCTTTCACTGCAGGACTGACATCAGAACCCTCTTACTGTATGCAAAGAATAGCTTGCTCCAGCAAATAAATCAATATATTCTTTAGTGCAGAAGCGCTCCACCAGGTGAAGCTGTGGCACTATTATTCCTTGCCAAAAAGGAAGAGCTGATAAATCAGAAATATGTGGAGATAAAACCACACATAAAGCCAGTGCAGAGCTCACGTCTCCAGTGGCAGTGATTTACAGCTGGCTGAGCTAAACTGCTTACCGTCAGGAGCTGTAATGGATGCCAGCATCTGCTCTTAATTTCTGTGGCTTTGGATAGATATTGCTGCTGTTATTTTCTCCCAAAGCAGTTTCACTGATGTCTCCCAAGGTACCATACTGTGTTATATTTGAACCATATGGGCGCAGAATGCTGCAATTAAAAACACGCTGAAAGACATTTAAATTGATCACTAAGACAGGCAATTTTGGTTTGAATAAGCACTGTAATATACAAAATGTCTACTGTTACTCCTACTGTGAATCTCATGATGAGCCCCCAGAGCTTTGATAAGAAGAGACAAACATTAGTGAGAGATGAGCTGGAAATATTGAGTCACATAGATGTGGTATTAATGATGGAAGTTATAATTAGTATGCTGGGATTAAATGATGTGGGCTCTCAAATGTATGAACAAATTTTCACGAGAGGTAGTGAGGAGAGCCCTCTATCACTCTTTCACACGCAGTTTGCAATATCTCTCCAACAACGGCAAATATAACAAACTGTCTATATTTTGTGTGGGGCCTACTATGCTCAGGCTGCCCAGTGGCCAAGATATGAGAGTGTGTAAAGCTGGTAAGCATCAGTGCTACAGTGAGCATACATATTCACCAACACAGTTATTTACAACTTGAGGAGTTCATGCTTCGGAAGCTCATCAGAAAAAAAGGCTTACATAAGCTGCACTATACTTTATAGATGTGCTGCAACAGGTTCGCCTCCAGATAGTGTTCTTTCCTGCCACCTGCTGTTTATGAAGCCCATTGCAGTTTGTTGAATGTCTCTTATTCTTAACTCGTGCGGTTCTCCTCTGCCCTCATTGTCTCTAGTCTTTGCTTGTCACAAAAGATCCAACATTCATCCATCTGTAGCAGAGGATAATACATGTAAATTGAAAAAAGGTCATGGTGACCATTAATCAGTTGCCCATCCTAAGTGGGGCAGAAGGGAGTGAGACAGGAAGCATATGAAGTTTCCACCCATCATTTCTGAATGTCCTAATAGCAAATATCAGCGCAGTACCAAACTGCACCACCAGGTTAGCTAGTGAGAAAGACTTCTACCTGTGCTGCTTCAAGGATGATGCAACCAGGGTATTTTTTATTATCATTATATGCAGGTCTCTTAAATATCCAGTAGATGGCATCAGTAGTTTAAGATTAACACTTGTGGGCTCAAAGCTTATCAACACTGAGTATAATAATAGCTGTTAGATAAGACATGGCCACAGTAAAAGCTGCTTTTGATTAAGCCAAATACCTCAACATCAGAATGATGAATGAGCTTTCAGCTGCTTGTCATCTGATCAGTAAAGATAGTGAGGAAAGTTTATTTTATTTCATTGATTTTTTTTATTTATTATTTTGATTGTATACAAATAGTTTCTGTTTCATGGAAAACACAGGTGTCTCATAAAGCAAGGAATAAAATATTGCATATATTGATACTAGTCTAGCACATGACAAATGGTAGTAACATCCGTCTCTAGCAACTGCTTCATTGCAGACAAATGACAAATGAATCAATCACGTACAAATAAATAGAAAAAGAAGCCTCTTTCTTGGACATGCCAGGTGGATTTGTGTCATACCACACCTCTACTCTATGAATGAATGATCTAAGGTTTCAAGGGACAAAAAAGATGATGCAGTTTCAGTGGCCTGCTGGCATAGTTTAACTCTCTACGACTGTGGTAGAGGCTAACATGGCCTCGCAGTGAAGTCAGCTTCTCTGATGTTACATATCACCCTATAGTGAAAGGGTGTCTCTTAGTTACTACAAATGAATGAACGAATGAATGAATGAAGAGATGGATGCATGTGTGCTATAGTAAAAATGAATGGGTTGTGGATGGGTGACAGGCTGGTCCACTGTGGCTGATGGCCGGGGCTTTTGATGGCCGTTAACTAGGTTTAGGGTCTTGCCTCTCCTCCCACACCCCACTGCTGGCCGGGCTGGATTACCGCTCTTTTGCTATTTTTATCCCCGTGGTGCTGTTTCTGTTTCTCAGCCAGCCAGCAGAGAGGAGAGCAGAGGTGCGGGCGTCTCTCATCACACCCACCTCTCTCTCTCTCCCGCTCTCTCTCTTTCCAAAAATAGCCTTGAGTCGTGATCAGCTCGTCCTTGAGAGAGAGAAAGAGAGAGTGTGTGTGAGAGAGGACTGTATTATTGCTTAGAATCAGAGGAGGGGTTATGGATTGATACAAATAGTCACCCCCGCCAAGCCAACCCCAGCGCAGGCTGAATTAATGTGTTGCTATTTTTGGGAGCCCCGTGTTTCCAGGGGAGACCTAATGACGCAATGACGTCAATGCGGGTCAATCGCAGACTGGAGGAATTGAGTGGCTTCCATTTGGGGCTTTTGCAGTATTTCCTACAGAAAGGATGGAAACGAATACAAAATGGAAGTAAATTTCCTCAAAAATGCATCGAAAATAGAGGTGAATCAAAATGCAGAAGTGAAAATGATTACAGTGGCATCATGTCGCCCCAACCGTTCGAGCATCAGCGATAGTAAGGGAGGTGTGTATATGGATGCTTTTTTTTCTCTCTCCACATCCACAGCGCATCTGTGGGATGATACCTGCCGATGTCTAGCCTTGTGGAATAACATTTTCGACAACATTTCTCTGTGTTGATTTGGTTTTATGTACACAGCCACGGCTTCGTGTAATATATATGTGTGTGCGCGCTCTGTGTTGTTTTCCCTTCGTAACACTATGTCCTGTCTATCTCTCTGCCATTAGCTATATGTGATTATAGTCTGTTTTATTTGCATTTTGTGTGTCTTTTTTCTCCCAAGGGCTTTACACAACCCCGACCAATTCCAAGTGCTCGCATCGAGACGCACAGAGGTAACGAGCTCCCTCATCTCACATCTCATTAAATACTACAGATATTGCCATTTATTCATGCATCCCAAATGATTTTTTTCCCCTCGTGTTCCAGATTTTGTCTTTAAATTGCTGATCGGGATTTTATTTTTTTTAGTAGTAAGATGAATATCAGTTGTAGCTCAAGATGCGCGTCATGGTTGCTCGCAGCTCGGCGACCTGCCCGACGCGCACAGCCAAACGCTGGTGATGCGTGGATATTTCTGTCTTTTCCAAAACTTTGAATTCGCCTGCGGATCATCTCTTTACAGTTAAAGTTCAAAGTGTCTGTCAACTGTTTATGGAGTCATCATTAGAGGAAGGTTATTTTTCAGTGGGCAGTAAGTAGGCTAGTGGCCAGGTGACGTGGGTATGGGCAAGATGAATTGACAGTGCAACCCCTTGCTACAAGAAAAACCCCAAGAGAGATGCATGTTGCATGCAGTTAGGAGATGGTTAAACACATGCACACATTGTCGGACACATTCAGAAAGACAGACATACGCACAGACAGACACACACACACTTGCACACATGCACAGTGTCGTGAGAGGAGGTGGGGGGGATTTTAGGGCGTTTACCGGCAGGGCTGGTGTGAGGCTTTCAGAACCATGGACAGCTCACATGAAGCTCATCCAGTGTATTCTTCTCTCTTCTGTACGCACTGGCTGCAGCATCATTGATTGACAATAGCACTTCATAAAACAGCCCAGATAACCCTGCCTCTCATTGTTAAAATAATATATTTTGCTTTCTGATAATGTATGGGCCTACACAGGAAATTCTACCTTTTCCCTCAGCCATTATATTGTTGCTGTTTGGTATGTAAATGATGTTGTATGAGCTCTCAACCATTTGAGTAGGTGGACTGGAGAAAAATATAATAATGCTGCTTTCCATGATAACAAGTTGGACAAATAATCTTGAATATTTGTGTATCATTTTGCTTAATGCCTACTTATGCAAGTTTGTGTCCATGATTAAGGTCTGACCACCTAAAATTAAAATGTTCCCTCTTTGGTGTTGTTCTGAACTCAAATATGATATATAAAATCAAACAATTTTCTTGCAATTTTACACAATTTCTACATAATTCTCATCTTCTATGAGGGGCTGTAGCATGCTCTTGGACACTTCTCTGTTGCACGTCCTCCAATTGAACTTCCTTTATTCACAGCATACCAAACATATAAATCACAAATCTTTCTTTTACATTCTATTTTGCCAATTGACATTACACCCCACGGTCAGTTATCAGGTTTCTGAAGTGTAGAAAGTGAGAAAGGTAAATCACAAAAAGAAATTTAGAGATTTATGCAAAGACCAGTATTCCTTGAATTTAGTAACAAAACAGTTATTCTATCATTGTTTTATGTGCAATTAAGAGCACAATGCTAAACTTAAAAGGCTTGATTTTTGTGTGTGTGTGTGTGTGTTCATTCACTTTTCCCATTCAGCTTCTGCTGTATTTTTGGATGATCAGTTATCACTAGATACAGTATGCACACTATGATCACAGGTTGATTTTATGTCTGTTAAGATCAGTATATGATTGTGTGTCACAGGTCTGTACCTCCTCTTAAACTCAGAGTCAGCCAGTAACTCCAGATCAAGCTGAAATGCTTGACAGGTACACTGTTGATTACTAAATAAAAGTCTATCTGTTTTAGCACATTCACATCTATTCTTAAAGAAAGGCAATTGTGTCTTAACAAGAAGAAAAAATGAAATTGTACAAACATGTCTGAACTAGAACCTGGTGCTGACCTTGTAGTAATGACCATAGACTTAAAAACGGGGATTTAAAGTATTGTCAGTGTGTTCATCCAAATGAACTTCATGACCATATTCACTTTTTCATTTTCAGTATTGTGGTCCTGGTGAACTGTATAACAAAGTTATTGTCAAATTTAGAGGGCTTAGATGTATTGGAATACATCACATTGTCAACGTATATATCCTTTTAACTATGTAAGCTGCTTTGACACACAACATCTACTAATTACCTGCTATATATAGTATTGTATGTATTTTATGCCTTTGTCAAGGACCAATAGGGGGAAAAAAGTCTAAAAGAGGATTATTACACATGACTAGTTTTATTCATAATTTACATCCAGTCTCACAGATCTGTGACTTTGTGTGTTTCAGATATGGAATCAAACTGTTTATGATTGTGGCCATGATTTCAGCTGAGAAATCTTGTTCTTTTCAGGTCTTTTTGCGGTCTGGGCTTGCTGTCAAATGACTATCCAGGAAGCCCTTACCCCAAAAAGCATCTGCAAGGGATCCTTACATCAAGACAGATTTGCAGACATGTTAGTTGGCCTCAATCCATCTAATGTGAATTCCTAATCTAATCCAATCTAATCTTTCATCAGTCCCTTATTGGTAAATTTAACTCCATCAGATTTCTGTGTCCTTAGGACCAGAATAGAGATCTATTATATTACTCCAATTCATTCAAAATGCGTCTGGAGCACTGTATAATTTCTCCAGAAGGGGGCAGCATTGCTTCTTTCTTTTCTTCTCTTTGACTATGAGAACATTTGACTTAAATTCACATACCCAATGAATCGATGCATTCACATGTACTTATGATGTTGACATCATTTTGATGATAGTGTCCCTGTCTGTTACATGACAGTTTATCACTGTACCTATTCATGATTGTAATTGCAATTCTTAAATGTAACCCAGTTGTAAGATTTGTGTACTTTCATATATTTGGTTGCCTGTCTGTATAGGTGTATAATAGGTTTTAACAATCTGGAGGTGTAATTTTAAACCGACATCCATAACATAAATGAAAAGCATTTGTATCTGGCTATTTTTATGAGCTCCTGTGAGCATGTGTTGACTCAATAAACCATTTCAGTAGAAATGTGTCATTTCCTATGTGTTACTCATTTTTTAAACAACATGCCGGTCTTGCGCCATGGCATTCTTTGGCACAATAGAACAGTACAATAGAAGATAAATGCATGATTTACAAACAGGTGTAAACTGTTTCAGCACTGCTGTGCAGATGTGGTACATCTGATATGGTACATCTGCTCAGCAGTGATGCATTGTTGCTTCCAGTAAACACACACACACTTTATGTTATTTAAACCTGTTTCAGTAAATGAAAATAATCACATCTGTAAAAGAGCCTCCTCAGAGTCAACATAATTATATCCAGACAAGGAGATCACTTATCATGTAAAGGGGTTCTTCAGTCTTTTGGTGATGGAATAAGAAAACATAAATGGCCTTTTGTCATTATTTTTTTCATTTAATAGAGACAATCAGTGACAAAGTGTGTCCTAGCTATTAATGGTCTGTCATTCACTCAAGGTGTGTTAAGCATTTCATTTGAAGATCAGCAGCTGCCCTTTGTAAAAACTTCACCCAATATTCACCTATAATTTAACCCCAGAGAAACATATTCCCAAAATAAGTTTTTTTTTTCACCTTTTCCTTATGCCAATGGACCTTCAGCTTGTTCTTTGAGTACAATTTTGAGAAATTCTATTTAAAGAAACAAAATGAGGGGGTCCTTTTTTAAACCTGTTAACATCTGAATGGCAGTTACCTCAGACGACACTCTGGGGAGAGATAAATGCTTGAGCAGTCTCATGACATGGATATGCATATTTAGGTGCAGGTTTGTTTTATCTGGAATGTAAGGAATAGTGTCAAATCTGTTTCCTAAAGCTGGCTTTTCACTCTCAACGGGAAACATTGTTTGCCAGAAACCATAACTTTTGACTTCAGCTTATCCTCCCGTGATTGTTAATAGTTTCATGTAGCCTGTTGATTTCAGAATTTATTCCTCCAGGCTTCAAATTTTTTAATTAACATTAACTCATATTGTATTAATATACAGTATGTTAGTACAATCTGGTCTTGGGGATCAAGGGTAGTCCTTAAACACTATATTTTACTAATACACCACTGTACTCTCTGCTCTTATTACTTCAAATTTACATGTTAATAGAACATATTGTCTGGTGATCATTTTCACACCATATAACTTAATATACTAATAATATGTCCTCCATAATTATCGTCTGTCTTATTAAATCCCAACATACCATGTTGAGATTCTTCATGAGATACAATGTAGCCATCATGGGCATGGTTTGTGAGGATGTAGCAGTGCACAATTTACCTATGGCTAAGCCACACCCCCCTCCACTCACTTGGACAAACAATCCACATTCAGTGACAGTTGCTATGCCAGGTGTCACAGTAGGAGACATTTCGCAGGAGGTCATTGATTATTTTTGCAGACAGAGAGATCAGACATCATCTAGAAGTCACCAAAAGGGTCTAAACTACGCATTGGAGGGATATAATCATTTTATTGTTGAGAAGGTCAGTTACCAAAATGTACAGGTCCCAGTGCAAATGTGATAAACCGCATCTCGTTGCCATCACCATCTCAGACAACATTGTTGACATCAAAGTGCCACTGAAGTTCAGGTTTTTGGCTCAGAATATGAGAAAAATATAACAACCTTTTTACCATCTTTACCAAGAGTGTCCCTCCATTAGTTTGGTGCTACAGTATTTACATTGAATCATTCAGCTTAACATTTGCCAACTTCTGTTATCTCGGCTATTATAGATAAGTTAATGAAGCTAAACTCCAGAAGTTAACGTTAGTTTAGCTAGAACCCTTTGGACAACAGCTAACAGTGGTGTACGATCACCAAAGTACAAAAACTAGAACAAAATAGGCCAATTAACTCCCAGCAAACAAAGTGACATGATGAACAACGCAGCTAGGAGCTAATGTTAGGCTAACTTTAGAAATGTTAAAGATAACTTTATATTTCTTTCCAGCAAAGTGACTATGTTGCCTCAAATACGATGTTGACTTACCTTAGAACAGATGTAGACATCCTTGTTATCCTTGGTCTCCCGCACAACTTTATCCAAAGAAGACACTTTTCTCGGTTGAGATGTTGCTTAATAAAGGGTAAAAAATACACACTGTCGCCCAGCCTCTCAGGATAACGTGTGTCCATGAAGTTGCATGTACTGTGAACACCGTTTGACCATTTTTAAATTTAAAATCTCAGAAAAACCTAATTAAACCGAACGAAAACTGACTTTCTGCAATGCATTTCAATGGTCGTGCAGGCAGAGAATGTCTGAGTGTATGGGAATGGCTATACGCACTGTGATTGGCTCATCGCGTTTGAGGGCGGGACTTAGCCATAGGTCAATTCGGTGCACGCTCTGACTTTGAGATCTGTCTACGCTCACCATGGAGGGTGAATTACTTTAGTTTTGTATAATGTGGGCTTCTACTACTTTTAATCTGTCCAGTAATGCTTATTAAAGATTGTCATAACTACTACCAGAGACGGTTGATGAAAAAATCTATTACTACATTTTGAACTGTAATAAATAATAAACACATAACACTTTTTGTAACATTCAGCAAATATTTCCTCACGACCTGTTAGCTTGCCATTCATGTTTTGTTAGCCATTTGGTTGAAATATAATGTATGTTTCTTTGGACAAAGCCGATCTGGTAAGCAACATAAACAGAAATAAATGCAACATCATCCAGTGCTGGTAAAATGCATCTAAAAGTTAATCTGAAGTTTATATGAGGCTTCAGCAGTCTGGGCTAGGCTGCTTTTAGACTAAAAACAGGCCTGTGTTAAATAAAACAGCACAAGGGGCTGAGGTGGTGGGGACGTGTCATTTGAGGTCCCAGTTTGACAATGAAATACAATCCAGGAAGTCCAGTTGGAGTTACAGATTTAAAGGTCAATGAACACACTGCAGAGTGGTTTGTAATGCTTACAGATTTGATTTTTCATAATGTAATAACAATAATGTAATGTTTCTGCTTGCAATATTTAAAATGCAAAACATGTTAACATAGTTGTCACTCTGCTTTTTGTCTGGACACTTGATTCACATCTAAGTCATAACAATAGCATAAGGGAGACCCCACCCCACTGCACCCCTTTGTATGCAAACGTTAAACTGTTTTAGTGGTTTTACATTGTTCTTTGTTTCTCTTGCACTTTAGACATCTACTTTTTATATATTAATTATTAGTAGTAGTACCAATATTCAATGCCCTTCTATTTTACAGCATTTACAACAACTGAGTTATCCTGTTTTGTAATATAAATAGATTTGTGGATAGAGAATGTGTAACAACCTCAAGTGCATTATGACATCCAAAGTTTAGTTTTTTTAACAGCCTTTGTCCACCTTTGCTTACATCCATTTGTAAATATAATATAGATTTATATTTAACATTTCATTTTTATAGGTAATTAACCATTGAAAATACAAACAAGAACAAAAAAGTCTTGTTTAGGCTATATCAAGGCCAAGTTGTCCACAGTGCATACTGTACATAGTCTAAAATTAATCTGTTATTGGGATTATTGTTGGCAATAATATAGGTTTAGAAATATCACCCATGTGCATTATTTATGTCCAACCCCAGTATGTTTGACATAGCCTAAAATGAAACAATTTAGCCAATAAACGTAATATAAAGTTGATTAGTTGATAAGTTGATATTTAGAAGACTAACTCCCAACAGTGGGCTGGGGATTCAAACTCGCTCGGACCTACTAACAGCTGATGACATTACCGCTGCGCCACATGTCAACTTTAATTTGTTTCAATCGTTTTTGGTCAATGTTTGAAAATCCCACGCCAGCTGGTTGGTAACTCTGATATTATGTTAAGTTTCTAGTTTATTCAACTTCTTTGCAAACCAGGCATGCCGTGCTCTTTGGACAGGCTCAGGATACAAGGTTAGCAATGACTGCTAGGCTACGAGAACATGATCATCCACTACGCTTCACAGCGCTTACACAGTGATCAAGGGCCTGACTTTGAATCCAAAACTACAAAAGAGCTGTGTGAATTGGCAGAGATTAAGAAAGTCAGAACAACTCCATACCATCCCAGAGGGAATCCTGTCGAAATATTCAACCGGACACTTTTGAGCATGTTGGGAACCCTGAAAGATTAAGTCAAAGTGCATTGGTGTGACTTTGTACGGCCACTGGTGCATGCCTACAATTTAACTAAAAATGAAGCCCATATGAATTAATGTTCGGGAAACAACCTATGTTGCCCATTGATTTAGCATTTGGAGTCCCACTCAAAGAGCATCCTAAAACATCCCACTCAGAATATGTACGCAACTTGAGATCTCATTTGGGGGAGAGCTACAAACTGGCAACCAGCAATGCTGCCAAAACTGCTGCAAGGAACAAAGCAAGATTTGACCAAAACATCATCTAATCTGCCCTTGAAGTTGGTGACTGTGTGCTGGCAAGAAGTGTGTCTTCGTGGGAAGCATACATTGGCTGACAAGTGGGAACCTCAAATACATGTAGTGACAAAACGTGCTGGTGATCTCCCCGTGTACACTGTGAAACCAGAGAACCAGAGTGGACCCTTGAGGACATTAGACAAGGATCTCTTGTTGCCCTGTGGATTTCTCCCTACAACTGAGGACCATCCAACCTCACCTGAAACAGTCCCACGCTGCAAGACGCAGTAGAGTGCTCATTTGGATCTTAGTGAACAAAATGGAGAAGGGAACGGATATGAGTGAGATGAGGATATTGCAGTGCACTGGAATGCAAACTCTGCAATGGTGGAAAGTAACTGGCATCCCTGCAGAACTGAACAAATCCCACAGCGAGAAACAGAAACCGAACCTGAAAGAGAAACCTTACCTGGAAAAGAACCTAAAAAAGAAACCGAACCTGAAAAAGAAACCTTACCTGGAAGAAGACCTGAAAGAGAACCTGAAACAGAAACAGAACCTGAAAAAGACATGGAAATGGAACCTGAAAGAGAAAACTTACCTGAAAAGGAAACTGGGAAAGAAAGGGTTGTTCAAGCAGAAGATCCAGACATGGCACCGACCACATCTTCCATGACTGGAATAGCAGAAGACAAAGATGGGCAAGATGCTCCTCACAGGCAATCTGGTAGACACAGAGCTCCCCCAGACAGACTGCACTACACACAGTTAGGAAATCCCCTTGTTTCTATTGTGCAGTCAGTTTTTCAAGGCTTAAAGTCTGTCTAAAGTCAATTAATTGATTTACTTCTAAACACATGTTGGAAAATGGATACAGCAAACATGTCAAAAGGCTGATAACTATGCAGTACTGAATTGTGGAGATAGAGCCCTAAACTATTTCTCACTTGCTCATTTTTCCAGTTTTTCTGAGCATGCAAAAAAGGGCTACCCTGTGACGTAGTGGCGTACCCTTGGTCCCTCTCCTAATATATAAGACTGAGTGTCCTCTCTCCTCAGTGGTTAACCTGCCTAGTGGCAAGTCATTGTTACTACATCTAACACTACTACCAATACAGTCTACAGTTGGCTGAGTTAGCCGCCCAGATAACGTCACATCAGTCAGTTTAACGAGTGACATTTGGAGTTCGAATGTCTCTCCAATGTCCATGCTGAGCCTAACCACGCAGTTTATTAATGACATTGTCATTGTCGGTAATTTTAAACACAGCCCGCTTGCCTACTCTCAACATCAAACTATCCAGAAACAGCTGGGCCAGGATACCAAAAGTCTACAGCAGGATATCCCGACTCAGTGGAACAGTACTCTTATGCAAAGCCTTTTAAAACAGAAATGTGCGCTTTACCCTTATGGAGCCGATTATGATTTGCCTACCACGTTAACCGCCAGTCAGTGGAAATTAGTGGAAAACATGATGTCCCTGCTCGCCCCTTTTGAAGAGCTAACAAATCAAATCAGCTCATCAACTGCCTATGCAGCAGATGTGATACCAGCCTTCTGAGCTCTAAGTCGTCTACTGCAGAAAAAAGGTTGACACTGACCAAGGAGTGAAACGTCCAAAGCAACACTGTTGGAAGCAGTCCAGAGGAGATTCAGTGATATTGAATCTGAGCCCCTGTACACCATTGCTACAGTCCTTGATCCGAGGTGAGTACATCATTCATAAATTGTGTGTGTGTGTGTGTGTGTGTGTGTGTGTGCGCGCATTTGAGAGAGAGACACATAGGGAGAGAGAGAGAAGGCACGTTAGTATTGAATTGAAAACTTTAAATTGAGACATAAATTTAAAAAATAAATATATTTATTTAATTGTGACAACACTAGTAGGCTCCCCAATTCATATTCTATGCATATCTAGCTGTGTAATGTTGTAGAATGGTTGTCATAGCATAATAACCTATGACAACATGCATAAAATAAAACAGATCAATGAATGTTTTGTCTGTTCTTTGTTTCTCTTGTTAATAAATAGGTACAAAGACAGATATTTCTCAGATGAATTCAAGCCACAGATCCGTGGGCTCCTTTTTGATGCCCTGATTGGTGCTGCTAGACCGCAGGAGGATGATGCTGAAGCGGAGGGGCAAAGGGATCTGAGCCCCCAGAAAAGGTACCACGACACCAGAAACCCAGCATCAGTGCAGATGAACCTATACCTATCGGAGGCAGTCATCCCACAAAACAAGAAGCCGCTTACTTTTTGGCTGGACAATAAAAGCTGGTTTCCATCTCTCACACAAGTAGCACGAGCCTACCTCTGTGCACCATGCACAAGTGTAGATAGTGAGCAACTTTTTAGTACAGCAGGAAATATTGTTGATGAGAATAGGGACAAGCTAACAGCTAAAAATGCAGAGATGCTCATATTTCTGAAGGTAAATCTGCCAGTGATGCTGCTTGAGAAGGAAAGAAAAGATAGAAAATTGTGTCGACATCCCTCTTCCCCCATTCTTTCTTTCTCCCCTCTAAAAGTCCATAAAAAGCTACCTCAGGTTAAAGTTACACTGTAAAAAACGAAAAAGTTGAGAAAATGTAAAATATCAAGGCAACATGATGCAAGAGATTTTTGAGTTTTCTCAACTTCTGCCAGCTGATAATCAATGTTGAGGGCATACAGGAGGCCAAAGAGGTATGCCATGGCAGTAGAGAGGTTTGGAATATTATGAAGCATAATGTCCTCTTCCAACACCATCATCATGTAGCACAGTGAGGATGGCAACAGACACACCTTGCAGCACTGGTGCCAAAGTGTTGGTGTCCTGAGGAAGAAGAAGAGATACATTATTAAGAGCTTAGAAAAAGTAAGACAAACTAGAAAGAGCATTTTCTGAAAAAAATATGTGAGTGCTGAAAAGGTTAATGCTAAAGCTGAAAAGTACAACTTGTAAGCAGAGAGATGATTGGCTTCATAAGGGCTAAAAGAAGTTGAAATGTTAAAAAGGCAGAAGTAAATGGGCAGCTATCAACTGAAATCTCAATGAAAACTGATAAAGCAATTTTAACATAGCTAAGAATAGATTTAGTAGTTTAAGGAGGTTGATTTACATGAACTGTAAAACACCCATTTAACTTGTGATGGTATTAACCAGAAAAAGTAAATCTCTTTCTTTAATCAATGTCACCCACCAACCTTGTGATGAAACACCACCCAAAATGACCAACTGTTCCCCTCAGCAGAAAAAAAAAGGGATCTGAAGTGGAAAACTGCAACCCTCACCCCAAAATTATCTGGACTGATAAACTGCCCTGGGGAGGTGTACTTTTACATTTTGGATTAACTACTCCTTAAAAACATCTCGTGGGAATGAGCATGACCTGCATTATTTGTCTTTCCTGCAGTTACTATTGCTTACCGAGCACTTGGTTGCATCTTCGCGGAGGTAGATATGCAGGCCTCTCAGTGCTGCTGTTTGTCGGATGTTTAAATGTATCCAGTGGAAAACATGAGTATTTTAATTAGTATAGTACTGTAATGTCGTCATTCCTAATAAGAAATGTAACCCACTATGTGCCACAGGGTTTAGAATATATGGACCAAAAACTAGGTTCGTAGTAGGAGGGTTGAAAAGAGGAATGATAGACACAATAGATAAATGGAGCCACGAGGTGCGTTTAAGGTAAGTTTACTGTATTGAAATATATAAAAAATAGAAAATAAAGTTCAGTGCAATAACCACTGGTTTATCAATATTTCACAGTCTTTCATAAACATAACCCAACTGACAGTGTTCATATGGAGTGTACTGTTCTCGAAGTGTCCGTGTTGATATCAGTCAGCGCGCTTAAGTCAAAAGAGTCAAGTCACGGGGGATTTCAAGTAGTCAATTGCATGGTGGTCCTACCACACTGAGACATGGGTGAAGGTGAAGAAGGAATGTGGTGTCCTCTTCAGCCATTGGTTCTTCATTCCTCCGATTAAGGAAAGATCTCACTGGGAGCTCGCCATCTCCCCTCAACAGAGAGAATCCAGATCCAAATCTAATGGTTCTCAAAAACCCAGCCTGTATAAAGACAGGACTGTTATTTATGTGACATCACTAAACATTTCTTTTATGGCCATATGTATATAAATCTCAACACATTACTGTAACACAATAATGATTAAATAAATTATCTTTTTAACTGTTCAGTTTCTTTTTAACTCAATGTAAGTATTTCTCACATTTTTAACCAACATGAATCATTTTAGCTGTTTAACCATGAATTATGATGGGTTTAACTTGTTTTTGTTATGAATGAACATATTTAGCAGTCGTTATAATACCACACATCATAAACAGTGCGTCTCAATATAACCACACACACAGCAGCAAAATAAACAGTATACCTCACTTTCTATCAGGATATCAGAGTCGAAATGTGCAACATTAACTCTTAACATACAAAGTAGCCAGCAGTGATATGCCAGCTTCAAGAGTCCCGGAGCAAAGACACGTTTTCTGCCACCTCCCGTATCAACTCACAGTGTGGCTAATACCCTTAGCTTGTGCTAGTGCTAACTAGCTCGAGCAACTCACCAAGACACTGCCAAAAGTAAAGTTACTCCTGGCTCACGGATATTCAACCATCTCTCGATCTCAGGAATAAAAGCATGTATATAAAATCCAAACAAATAAACAAAATTAAGGGGCATCTCTTGTCCTTCTTCTATATTGGGACGTTTTGGATTATGAGAAGGGAGTTAATAAAAAGCGGTACTTAGGTCGGAGGAGGGGTGAAGCCTGCCTCAACCCCTCCACATTTCCCGCGATGCGTCTTCCTGACGGGAGCAAAGGAGCCAGATCAATGCGGTGGTTCCAATACTGCCGTAGGCTGAACTTCTCTTTCTTTGTGTACCGTGGCGTCTCTCCCTCGTACTGCTGCTCTTCTGCTGCTCTTCCTCCTCTTTACCTGTTGAAAACCCCGCCTTGCCAACCCAACCACCAATCACATGCCTATAGGCTACCACCCTGTCTCCTTCTGCGT
The DNA here is from genome assembly GCF_027409825.1 of Scomber japonicus. Taxonomy (NCBI): domain Eukaryota; kingdom Metazoa; phylum Chordata; class Actinopteri; order Scombriformes; family Scombridae; genus Scomber; species Scomber japonicus. The sequence goes on from NC_070582.1 coordinate 19,838,027, forward strand.
AGGCAATTAAGAAAACGGTGTCACCACTTGTCCCACCACCAGAATTACTGTTACCCCGTGACATTAGCACAATAGTGGGATCTAAACTGCTGCAACCTCTATTTGTTTAAAGGGCTCTCTCTAGCTGGTTTTGTCGGTCTGAATACAAGCAAAACACGTAGGGCAGGGACATGGTGCTGGGTAATATCACATTGGTGCAAATCTTTGTTGAAGCTGTGCTGTTTCTCTCCCAGCACTGGTCAATACTGTTGCACTGCTGCTGCTGCTGCTGCTGGTAAAACTGCATACAGTTTTGTTCAGCATTAAAGAAGGAGGGCTGAGGGGGTGCAGGCACAGACTTTGGATGATTTCTTTAATTTGGGGAACCTCAGTTCTCAGGTCTTTCAGGAGCACCATGTCAGAACGCATTTCATTAATTTCTGAGAAGAGATCAGGAGGAAGAGTGGCTGTGCTTTGCTTTGTCAAGGCAGATGGCCGCCCCCCCCTAGAGTCCGGTTCTGCCTGAGATCTCTTCCCGTTAAAGGGGAGTTTTTCCTTGCCACTGTCACCAAGTGCTTGCTCATGTCCAGACCAGGGGTGTCAAAGTTATTTGAGGTCAAGGGCTAAATGCAGCCCAATTTGATCTCAAGAGGGCTGGACCAGCAAAACCATTGCATAACAACTTATGAACACATTTACTGCAGACTGCAACAGATGATGAACAGCCTGGGATGTCTAAGAAAAGTAAGTGCAAGTTCAACCAGCTTTTTGACATTCAGTGTACAGGGCAAGTACCTTCTGAGCACCTGCCTTTTTATTTTTCTGATCATTGATGGTGCACTAGCCAGGCTGACAAGGATGTCAAGGAACTCCTCAGTGACATTCAAACTGTCATCGACACCACAAATGAATATGGCCAGTTGAGCAACATCTGTAATGTCTGTGCTCCAATCAATTGCATGCAACAAATGACTTGACTTTATCCTTAATTTGGCTGTCCAAATCTCCAGCATGATCCGAAATCCTGTCTGCCACAGAGTTTTTCGTCAGACTGATGTTGGTAAAAGCCTGTTGTTTGTCAGGACTTCTGCAGCCTTCAGCATGCATGTCTTCACAAACTCACCCTCAGACTATAACTTTGATGTTGACGCTATTTCACTAGCAATAAGGAAGTTAGCTTTCAGTGCCGGATCGCTAATGTCTCAGCTACGGCTAAAAACAGAACACACCAAGCACACTGGCTAACAATATATCTTTGTGAAGGGATTAGAACCGGTCCAATTATTTTCATGATTTTTTCAACATTTTCCATCACCATCATGTTTCGGCCTAACTGGTGATTGTGTTAACTGGTGACTTCCTACATTACGAGATACATTACAAGAGGTAAATGAACACCACTGAACTCAAATGGTTAGCGAAACTTAGATATTACACACAGATGATTATCTATTAAAAAGGGATTAAACCAGTGGCTGCTGGTTAATACAGGGTGCCCCCCCAAACATTTTTGTCACCAGTCGCCACTGGATTAAACCTAAATGAAAGGCTTTTTGGAGAACACCTATGTGAAAGTCACCCATTAACGGTCACAAGTTAAAGTGAAACACCAGCAGCTCGTGCATGGACAGTAGTCTGCTAAGCATCACAGTGTTGTGTCACGTAAACTGCACGGCAAGCAAGCGGAAGCATAATAGGGCCTGCTACTCTTATTAGGACAGTGCACCCCCCAGTGGTAAAATCAAGAATCAAGAATTTTATTTAAAAATTGAAAAAAATAATTCTGCAATTTTACCAATACTTTGCAAAGCTATCCAGCAGGCCGGATAAAAACATGCAATTTGAGAAATAAAAATATCTGCATAACTGTGATAGTCTACATTAGAGTTCTGCAGAATTTGACCCAAGGGCAGCATATAGACTGAACAGAAGGGGTCCAAGAACTGACCGCTGAGGAACTCCACATGTCATAGCCACTCGATCAGATTCATAACTTCCAATGGTCACAAAATAACTCCACTCTTCCAAGTAGGACCTGAACCAGTCTAGGACTGTCCCGCTGAGTCCTGCCCAAGTTTCCAGCCTGTTCAACGGTATACTGTGATCCACAGTGTCAAACGCAGCACTGAGATCCAACAGGACCAGAACTGACACCTTGCCTGAGTCAGTGTTCAACTTTATGTCATTTAACACTCTAATAAGAGCTGTTTCTGTACTGTGGTTAGGTCGGAAGCCTGACTGAAATTTGTCAAAAAGGCCACTGGAGTAAAAACCACTTTCTCTCTTGGCTATAAAAGGAAGATTTGAGATGGGTCTGTAGTTGGTTAACATGGAAGCATCCAGTGTTCTCTTTTTTAAGAGTGGCTTAATGGCAGCTACTTTTAGGGGTTTAGGAAAACGTGCCTGATTGAAGTGAGCTATTTATTACTTGTCTCAAATTTTGGACAGAGTTCACAATAGTTTTAAAAAAATCTGATCTGACAGCATGCTGATGGTTTTAGATGCTGCACTGTTTCCTCTATGGTTTTTTGGTCAACTGTTTTAAATTCTGACATCGCAGTTGAGTTATTCCTGGGAGGTCTTAGGCATTGCGTCATTTTATTGTTTTGCAGATTCATTGCATTTTTCTGTGGAAAGGAGTTCTGGAGCTATCTGTTGAGGGGGGTTTGTAAGCTTATCAACCCTAGCAAACAGAGTACGAGTGTTGTTGATGTTCTTATTAATAATTTCAGGAAAGTGTCGCTGTCTAGCTTTGAGTAACTCATAGTTAAAATGACAAAGACTTTGTTTGTAGAGGTCAAGGTGAATTTGAAGTTTAGTTTTTCTCCACTTACGTTCTGCTTTCCTGCATTCTGTTTTTAAAGCCTTTACCATCATAGTGTTCCTCCATGGTGTTTTCTTTCTGCTCAAGGTCGTCTTAGTTTTAATAGGTGCAACAACATCCATGACATTTGAGATTTTCCAGTGAAATTTATCCAGGAGTTCATCAACTGACTCTGCACTTACAGTTGGTGACATAGCTATAGCCTCCATAAACTTTGCACTGGTATTATCATTTATGTACCTTCTCCTAACAGACACAGAGGTTAACTGAACATTTGGAATGATCTGTAAGTCAAAGAACACACAGAAATGATCAGAAAGAGCCAAGTCTTTAACATCAACAGAAGAAATATCAACACCTTTAGAGATAACCAGATCCAGAGTGCGGCCTCGAGTGTGTGTGGGCCCTTTCACATGTTGCAAGAGGCCAAAAGTGTCAAGTAGAGCAGAGAGTTCTTTGGCATTACTGTCCATGTTATTGTCTACACATGAATGTTAAAATCCCCTGTTATGATAAAAAAAGTTGTAGTCAGTGCAGGTAACTGACAGCAGTTCAGCAAACTCATCAATGAATTTTCCTGAGTGTCTTGGAGGTCTATAAATGATTAAAAAAAGAACTTTTGGATCACCTTTTAATAAAAAACAGAGATGTTCAAAAGAGCTAAAATCACCTAATGTAATTTCCTTGCACTGAAATACAGATTTAAAGATGGCGTTCTTACCAGTTTGACACTTGTTCATAAAACTAAAATTTGTTGGTGCTGCCTCATTGATAATAGCACAACAGCTACATTCAGTCAGCCATGTGTCACTAAGAAGTAAAAAATCTAGATCATAGGTCATCAGCAAAGAGATTTGAAAGAGTTCAATCATAAGCACAGGAGAAGAGAAGTGTTTTTAACCTGGATTTAAAAATGTTCACAGTTGGGGCTGATTTCAGTTCTGCTGGTAGTTTGTTCCAGACATAGTTGTGTGCAGCATAACAGTAGCTAGCTTACACAATGAGTTAGCCAGGGATTCTTTAGCAACATAAAAGTATAAACTCACATTATATCTCTCATAATGAAAAACGCTGATAAAATAACAATTATCCACAACATTACGCTATGTTTATAGTGTTTTCTGTATGGTAATTCCTTTGAAATAGGCAAAATAGTGAGGGAAGTAAAATGAAAACATAGGCTACACTGCTCTCAACTTCATGTGTGTGTATTAAGTGAGAGAGAGAAGTACAACTTCCCCATACTGGATGCCTAAAGCATTACCAACACATTGATGCACAAGCAACCGAGAAAAACAACCTGTCACCTATTTGTACCACCTGAACTAATAACTTCAGCAGAATAACCAAGATGAAAATGAATTAGCCTACATGCTATGAAAATGCAATGCAACAAATATAATGTAACAACTCTCTGTCTAGCGATCCGGCACTGAATGAAATACCATAACTCCACAGAGGGCTTATTTACTGTAGGTGCATTTATTTGACTTCACTGAAACTTTGACACCTCAGGGATCTGGCTGCCTGGAAGGTGGATTACTGTAAAGGTGTTTCAAATGTTTAATTCAGCATCCACAAAAAAACCAAGTCTCTTGATAATATGCTTGTGGGAAAGAGCATCCACAAAAAGAAATGAACCTTGAAATATTTCCGACCTTGCATAACATGTCACATGTTATCGTCAGCAGGAATTCACTCAAGCATTGAAACACATTTCCTTGCTTAATCCTCTGTTATAGGGCACTTCTGTAGTGTGTTACCAGGGTTGCTTAACATGTTTTTTTTTCCAAGATACTGTGTGGTGTGACTAGACTTTTACAGAGTTCAACGCACTCTGAGGCACCCCCGTGAAAAGCTGACTCGGGTCTTTTCAAAACATGATTTTATGGCTTTAACGTCACTCAAGTGTCTGGGGATGAAAGTGAGATGTCTTTCAGAATGCAGCACATGCAGGATCATTAAATCTGAATTCCCGTCATTCCTGTGACTCACCCAGCCAGGTCCTGCTGAGTGGAATTCCTGGTTTTCATGCTGTGTCTGGAGAAGTAACCTGATACTATGTAAGGCACATGAACACATCAGTAACAGTTTGTAATACTTCTGGTCAGCAGATAATTCTCTAATACATTTATTACATCCTCGTCTTCTAATCCTTAAAGGGTTAATCTATACTACAAATGCTGTATTACTGTGTGTGCAAGTGTGTATAGTTTGATATAAGAGGGACACACACTTCCTCTGAAGATGTGACTCATATGCTCCCATAAATCATGTGACATAGAGTCCTCATGAATTATTAATGAAGCCTTGCAGTCCTTCTGTCATACTTCAGGAGATGACTTCTTGTCCTACAGGGATGCAGTCTGATCGATCCTGCAATTGCTGGGAAAAGGACTGTCCAATTATAAAACTCTGGAAGTCCATTTAGGGAGTTATAGAAATAGCTGACTGTTGCATTGTTTAGTCTCTGATCTGACTGGCAAGTACAATAGTGTATTTTTACTGTTTGGAACTAATTAGTGCATGCTGAGAAACATGGGCTAAATAACCAGATAATTAAAACTATAACAACTGTCTGGCAAAAGGAAATTCCTCATACGTCAACTCATCATTTTTATGAGAAGTTTACTGCTGAAACAACTTACAAAACCTTACCTAAAAATGACCTAACACCAACATTGCCTGTTTAAATGTTTCCTGTATGCTAAAACATCACACTCTGGCAAGCAAAATCCTGATTCAAAATAGTTTTGGTGACAGGCAGCTTTTATTCATCCCAGATGTCAGGGAAAAAAATCCTGCATGTTATGAAACCTGCTCTGTTTCTGCCAAGACAGTTCCTTTAAACCACAAGAGAGCAGCTCTGAAGAAACTTTAAACTTTTTTTTTATTCATCCAATTATGACACTTAATGTTTTTCTTACATGAATAACACACTATTCCCGTTGAAAATACAAGTGGGACACTGTCACCCATTTACTCGCCTTCCCAGAAATATGTCCTTTTTCCCACCAATCTTTCAGATCCTATCATATCTCTGTTGAAGTTAAGCATGTTAAATTAATGACTGTGTTAACCGCTTTATGAGATGTCTGGAGCATGAGGTATTTTACAGAATGTAGGATTACAGTAAGTCTATGTGTAAACAATTTGTGAGCATTTAGCGAAATCAAATGGAATGAATGGAAATGAAAGTGTCTAAGATGTCCAAAGACAGGATGCTTATATTAGAAACATCTGGCATCTCTCTTGTTACATTATTGTTGATCATTGGAAGTGTTTAACTATGCTTCTTTTAACTTAATTCAGTATATTTAAGTACCATTTTGATGATGTGATGTTGAAGCAGCTCAAAAGATAACGTGCAAAGAAGGCAGATGAACACCAAAACTGAAACCGTAAAACAATGATAAAAGCTTTTCGGGGGAAAGTCTGCTGCCTGGACTACATTAGAACTTCATGCTTCTAATCTGTAAAAGACTGAACCGGAACAGTTAATCCATGAATTCTGTCAGAGGCAGCTTTGTAACTTTGACTGTATTAGTGTGACATTTCTTTCTTTTTCTGTTTTTTCTGATGAAAAAAATAAAATATTGAAAAAACAAATTGTTTTTGCAACCACATATCGAATTTTATAGTCTGTGTGACTTATGTGTGTGTATATATTTGCCTTGTTACTCATACACTGTATGTGTACAGCTGGATGCCAAACATGTCTTGATTGTTTTTAAAAACTAATAATTGACATCCAAAGTCAATATTGATCTCTCAGACTATTAAATAAATAAGTGAAATTCAGCTAAAATGCAATTGAATAAAGTACAGTGATGAAAGATATAGAGACATGAAACATGAATACAGTCAGAGGAGATCTGTCATACTGCTCTTCTTGTGCTTTTTGAAGGAATAATATATTTGGACAAGAACAAACCATATACAATCAAATATTTGGGGACAATCTCTGTCTGCACAGGTGATAGTAGTGTGAGTGTACATACTAAATAAATAGTGATGTGACTGACCTGGCAGTATTAGGCAATTTTTCGAAAGTGCACCGACAGTACAGGACATGACACATAAGGCTTGTTGATTATTTAGTCAGTGAAGCTACATAACTTTTACTTGCAGGTCACATCATTAGAAACTATGTTATTATTTGTCATCTGAGAACTGGAATGTTCAGATATGTATATCTATGTATGGCATGGAATTTCAGATTTCAGTTTTCCCCACTGTCAAAAACGAGTGCAGAAATGCCATTGAGCAAACAGTTGGTCAGCAGCAACTAAGAGATGTTACTAAGACATGTTTAACTTTCTTTCCAACATCTCTTAAAGAGAAAAAGAGTCATCATTAACTTCTTCCAAAAATACTCCTTAAAACTGATAAAAGTATTCTATTTATATGTTCATTTTTTCCTGGTGACTCAAACATGTCTGATTGGTTGTTACCAAAAATGTATTGCATATTCAACTGGCCTCCTGTCTCCTGCAGTACCACTAGAGGAGTATGAGGTGGGGAGAGGTGGGGGGTTGGCGAGAGGTGAGTAAGAGATGACTCAACAACCCTCCACTATAAGATGCCCCTCATGGAGCCTGACAGACATGTACACAGACACCAGCCAAGGTAAGGTCAACTCGCCTCTCCATCTCACTGTCCATCTCAGTCTCCGTTTCTTTTACTGGAGCTTCAACGTTTCCGTCTTTGTTTCTGAATTATCTTTAGACACATTTTCTCCACGTGTTAGTCTTTTTGTGATGTTTCTGGTTGCTGATACTTCTGTTTCAAATAAAAGCTGCATTTATTTGTCAAAGATGTGTCACGTCACAAAAAGAAATAGTTTTTTGTTCCTTGTTTTTTTTTTTATAGATTGCTTGTGTAGTGGCTCCAGAATATCTAACTCTTTATTAGCTTAAGTTTCTGTTCATTCTTTACAAGCATCAGCCAGAGTTTTAGGAAACAGAAACTACAACAATGTTAGTCAGAGTCAGTGATCTTTGAACCTGTTCGAGTGAAAAATTCACAGGTTTCCTTATCACAAATATTTACAAGTGTAATATTGTGCAAATTACTGCAAACATGGATAAACTGATGTAGATCTGAACTCATGCCTCTTAGTGACATAGTGCAAGAATGCCAGTGAGAAATAGACAACTACAATGTTTTTTAAATAACCTGCATAATCTCTAATCATGTTCAATTTCACCTTTCTTCTAGAAATACCAGAGTTTTTCTACATTTTGTACAGCTACTAAAAACATGGACTACAGCACCCTGACCCTCCTGATTTCTCTTTCACAACTTTTGAGTGTGGGAACAGCTGCTCCTCTGTCAGTGGAAGTAGGGAAGATGAAAATTAAAGTGAAATGGATGGCTGAGCAGCTGGTGGCTAAGCTGAACAACTTTCAGGTAATATTTGTAGTACTAGCTGTGGCGACAGAGTCTGTAGTTGACACAAGCTTTTACAATCATCATTTTAATCATGTTGTCTCTGCAGGTTCCTGCTGGCTGGACACTTAGTCAACCTGCTGATGATGTGGATGGACTTTCCTCCATAGTGGTGATCTTGGACGGTTATAACAGTTTGATCTCGGACAGTCTTAATGGGGTCTCCCAGGTGAAGTCTGAAATATCTTCACTAGGTGGTTACCTTCAACAGTGGAAGAAGGGGCACTGCAACGAGCAGCGGCCAAAGCCCCTTGTGTCTGGCCCACTGCAGGAGCTACAGAGTCGAAAGGAATACATTCACACCGTGGGCATTGAAGCTGTGATGAGAGTGAAGGAGTTCCTCACTCTGCTGCTGAAGAACCTGGAACAGCTGAAAACTTGCTGATAAAATGACCCTGGGATCAATGTTTGTAAGTTGTTGGCCTGATTTTGGGGAAAGATTTGTTAAATCTACATCTGTGATGCTTGATATAACATTCCTCTCTGGTCACGTCATACTTTTCCTTGAAATGTATTCTTGAAGATGCACTTATTTATATACTTATTTATACTAGGAAATATGTATTTTGAAACAAAGATGATCTTTTTTTATTATGTTTGAAGCAAATTTGTAGTTTTTGATGGAATGTTTACCTGATCTATGTTTTGCACACAAAGCTAAATCTGCTCATATAGATTTATTTAATGACACCACTGTCTTATCAACAACTAGCTATGTTGACCTGTAGATTGATTCATTCATAATTATGAATCAGCTCTGTCATGTTGACTGAAGCCAAAGGAAACGTCACAGTGAACAGTGATGTCACCCCTGGAATTTCCTGAAAATCAGGTTGAATTTTGCCAAGAATAACATGTGTGTTTGCATGAGGACAGGAAGTGTAAAGGGCAACTTTTTTCAATGCAATGGTTCAAACATGGCTATTTATATCGGTACATGACTTTTTGTATATTTTTGTACAGCCGATATTTTTTTGGATTGTAAACTTTGAATAAATATTTAACATGAAATTTCTGTTTTTGTATTATGCAAGTTTTTGAGGGTTGTGTAATGAGTGAAATAAGTTGAGAGACCAGAATGAAGTGGGGGGGAAAAGCACGTACTCCAAAGTTAATATATAATATCCTTTGTGGGTGTTCTCTTGCTACACTTCCAAATTTGGTGTTCCTGAGCGGGAAGTGTTTATTTGGTCACAACAGCTAATGATTAATTCTCTGATAAAAAACTAGTATTAAAAAAAATGTATGGCAACTTTAAAAATGAATTCAGATGTGTGAATCCTGAAACAAATATGGATTTAATTCAAAATGTATAGTTTAACAATAAAACACAAATTCAGATGTTTTAATATATTTTCATAAAAATCCATTTACAGTGACCCTCATATTACATTGTGCTCCAGTGAGGGAGGAAAAACAGACAAAACAGAAACAACACAATGTGGCATATTGAGAGCTAATCACACAATATAAAACAGGAAGGATGATAACTGGCAGTACAGTTTAGCACATGGGAATCATATACTGTATAATATGCTACCATCATAAGAATCACTGAATTAATTCTAAAACTTCAGGATGTCAAATATAGAAAACCTCTGCTGTTGTAGCTGTGAAGACTTAGGACCCCCCCCACAAACGCACACACAGAATTAACTATCAAACCATTTGTTTCTTTTGATGGCATTGTTTGTGTTACTGTTACCAGTCAGTTTTTTCTTGTACTGCTCCACCAGCTTGTCAAAACGGTCCCCATCCCTGCTCCTGAAATGCTTCTTTGCTGGTTTGACCTTCTGAAATACAGAAAATAAAACAGTTATGTGGCACAAGAGGAAAGAATTTGATAAAGTGTCACCAAAATTCACCATTGTTTAAGAAATAGTCCCACTTGCTGGCAGAGATCAGTGTCTATAGCAAGGTGCGATGTCATTAGAGGGGCTTTAAACCACATTTAAGATACAAGATACATTTCAATGATTTGTGAGAATTTCTCTCAAAACCAGCCTTACTATCCTGGATGAGATGTCACTTCACTTTTCTGAATGTTTTCCTTTTTCCAGGTAAAGGGGTTTTTTTATGCTAAGTGAACATAATACTATACTGGCTGTAACAGATGATCTAAAGATGGATGCTGTAATTTGCTAGAAAGTTATTTGTGACTACTATACTACTATTACTATACATGAATAAAGCTCCCTCTCAGCTTACTCTTTTCCTCTTCAGTACTGTATTAATCCCACTAAGCTTCACTTGGTGGCATTGCGGGAGTGAACTACTGTGAAATGTGAATGTGCTGTCTTCAGTGAGTCTGGTGCAGTATTCTTTAGGGTTGCTCGATATTGACTTTTCTGCCAATATTCCGATATTGTCCAACTCTTAATTTCTGATACCGATATCACCCGATACCGATATATGCAGGCTTTTTACACCAAAACTGTTAGGTAACAACATAACATATCTCCTACTGTGGAATTAACACATTATGCCTAATTTTATTGTGATGTCCCACTGGATGCATACATAAATGCAACATGGCTTTCCAAATGTAAACACTGTCTGTGCAAAATAAAAAAACTACTTCAACTTAGGTTATGGGGAAAAGTGCCAATATGGCACTGCCATATTTATTATGCTGCTTTGCAGTCATTGCAAATTTCACATTTACTATCCATAGGACTTGGAAATAGTTCCAAACCACAGACATAAGCCTCATTTCTGGAGGTGGCACCTTTAGAGAAACATCCTCTCAGCTGTTTTGTCTCCAGCAGAGTAGGACCCAGATAGGACCCACCGGACTCTGACGGTGACGTCACAGAGGCGACTCGCCGAAAACATAACAGAGAAAATGACAACGAGGAGGTAAACCTCGTTTCTGGTTTATGTGATCGTGTACATGGCGGTGGGACACTATAAACTTGTTAGCCACGTTAGCGACTCACGAGTCTAGCGTGTTGTTGTTGTTATACATCATCAAGCATGCGCTGGTAAACATCCAATGCTGCGTTCATGCAGGCTCGGAAATGCTGACGCCTACAGAACAAACATTCGTTATAAAAACCTGATATTTTTCAGTAAATATCGGCCAATAATATCTGAGGGCCAATAATATCTGACATCCCTAGTATTTTTCCATGCTTTGTTTTTGTGATACAGTGACATGTTTTTTTTAAGTGAATTTATCAAATCTTTGATCTTTTTGAGACTGATCGCTGACAGCAATTTCTTAGCTGCTTGATTTGGTTCTTCAGGGACTGGATTTAATACAGAAATTAGTCTTGATGTTACTCTCACATTAAAGCCTTATGTGTTTCTAAAATTTGGACTGTAATGGGCCCAATAAATCAGCAGCCAAGAATATGATCCCAGTCTACATGATAAAACAACAAACCTGGTTTCTGGGTTGTGTAGGTTTTTCCATCTGCTGTCTTTGACGGTCCCTCCTGCTGGATCCAGGCCGTGCTTTCTTGGGTGGTGGGGGCTGCTGTTTTCCTTTATCACGCATTCTGTAAAAGACAAATGACAGAGGTTCTCAATCTGTAACTAAAACAAACAATTAGTAATGAGTGACTAACACTAACAGTTATTACTATAAACTACTCCTGTCAACAGGAGACTAATAGAAATGAATAACAACTGTACCTGATCTTAGGTCCTTTGTGTGAGGGGAAAGGTAGAATTTTCTTCCTTTTCTTTCCGTTCTCCAAATCTACATGCTCAACCTCAGGTTTGGTCTGGAAGCCAGCATGTCTGTTTAGCCTCTGGTTTTGATGAGGAGCTGAAAAACACAGAGAAGTGGATAGGAGAGAATCAAGAGGAGTAAGTCAGATAATAAACATAAACTGGACATTGAGATCTATTAAACTCATTGTTAGAACCAATGCTATGGTTTTTATATTCAGCAGCACTACTGTGTGTACTGTACCTTCAAACTGACGCCAAATCATGTTTTTTTAAATCACTTTTCCATTAAGTTCAGTTATTAAAACCATAAATAATGTGCTGTGACATAACTTATTGATTGTGATGTGGCCAGGAGAATAGAAAGCCATTAATGTCTGTCTGCTTTAGACCTTCATGTCCAACTGCCTAATGTGATCTCTATACATAAATAGAGAAAAAAATACTTTCACACCTCGCTCTCCTGTCCGCTGTGTTGACGATTGTGTTTTACTTCCATTTTTGTTAGATACTGTTCCATCCCTGGTTGTCTGGGACTGAGGTTTCGGTCCACCTTTTAGAGGCTGTCTTCTTAAAAACTCCTGTAAAATACATAAACCACAATGCTTTAGATTTAGAATAAAACATTTCTCAAACTGGACGGAGGTTCTAAAACCTTAATTATCTCACAAACTGATACAAACTCACCTTGTTTTTTTGATGTCGCATTTCTTTTATTTTGAGTTTCCTAGTGTCCTCCAGGGAGAACTCAACAATAGGTCTCTGCAGGACAATATAAAAGGAAAAGTTATAAACAAGTAAAAGATTACTTGGATTAGGAAAAAAAAAATAAACAACATACAATCTAAGCCTGAAAATCTCTAAAAAAAGGTAATAAAATACAATTGCAACAAAGCAAACGACAAGCTGTTTTTATGCTTATGAGGTAATCCACTGCCTTGTACCTTGTGTGAGCCGAAGATGTCGGGGTTGTTGTTGAGGTAACGAAGCGTACTGAGAGCATGTTCGTGGTCCTGGAACTGGACAAAGCCATAACCAAGTGATTGTCCCATCACTTGACCTCTCTCTGGCTTCTTGTCATACATGACCCTACACTAAAAAGGGAAATGACAGATGAACAACAAAAATGAGAACACCACCCTCTAGTGGGCAAATGGTATATTTTAGGAAGTTGCAGCTATATAAAAATCCATTTGAGATACTGTCTACCAGTGTGCCATATTGTCTCTCACCTCTGTGACGCGGACTCCCTTGCTTCCTTTTACAGCTTGAAGGCAGAGTGCTTTGAGCTTTTTATTGTCCACTGACTTGGGCAGGTTATGGACACACAGACGAGTCTTGGACACAAAAACTTTAATGTCCCGAAGCTTTGCCCTTTTTACTTCTTCAAACTATAGGAAACAGCAAACACAAAACGTCAACAGTGTAGTAATTTACGAGTTGATATGTGAAAAAATAAGCAAAAATAAAAACTCACTCTGGTTCTCTTGATCATGTCTGCTTCAGACACACCCTCTGCAGATTTGGTTCCAGCACGGATCACTGGGTGATAGTAATGGAGTAAAAAAAAAAAAAAAAAAAAAAGTACAATAAATAAAATGAACAGACACAGAAGTAATTCAAGAAAGGGGTGTGGCAACTAAACACACTTAGTTAATAGGCAGACATAACTTTGCAAAGGAGTCATTAAGAGTACTACTGAATACAGCTTAATGCAGATTTTTACCTTTTAACAGGTTGCAGGTCAAAAAAGTTGCACATATAGCAAACTACAGACATTTACTAGAGCAAGGAGGCAGGCATCTGCTGAGGGGCTCCAAACAGATTCAGGGGAGGCTCAGTGAACGAAAGCGAAAAAAATATTAAATTTGTTATCAAAAGGAGATCATGTGGAATACCCTAAATGTTTGTGATTTGGTTAACAAGATAGTTCAGAGATACAGTTTGGTCTGAGGGGAAGCCCACAGTCTCAGAATTTGAAAACCCCTGTTGTAGAGAACTGTTGACCAAGACCAGATCTAAACCATGTTGGACTGACTTTGTCCCACAACCCCAAAGAGATGCTCATGTCAGTCTGTGTTCTGTGATCTGCAGTAAGCAGCTGTTTGCTAATATTTAACACTTTCCAACTGGTGGCAACATGCTGTGCAGCCAAAATCAGCAGAGCAGAACTTTCTACTACAGAGCCCAAAGTAACAAAAGACACTAATGTGTCAGGTGTAAGAGGACAAGCTAGTCAGCGGAGGAGAAAAGAAGAGAATTCATTTGGCTTACTCACATCCCTCTCTGGCCAGGTAAATGTTCCTGGTGCCCGTTTCTACTTTCACTTTGTTGACCTTCAGCTTAGCAGCATCCTCTCTGGTCACTGCCACCGCGATCAATAGTTTTCTACCATCTACACGGATGCCTCCGTTCTGCAAGGTTACAAGAAGGCATCCTTATCAAGTCATTGCACAAACAGACAATGCCATGAAATAAAAAAATGCAGACAACAGAGAATATTATATATTACCTCTGCTTCATCCTGCGCTGCAGCCATGCATTTGTCTGCGGCCTCTTTTGTCTTAAACTGAGCAAATGCACAACCTGGAAACAAACTGAGAATGAGTTCATCTAGTTGTCCCAAAAATCAGGGAGAAAGGTGTTGCACTCGAGCGTTGCTGACTCACCTTTTGAATGTTCTGTATCTGGGTGGAGAACAATCTTTATGTAGTTAAGTTCTCCATACCGTAGAAGAACTTCCTCAAGGCCTTCTTCCTCCGTGTCAAAGGACAGATTCCTTAATCAGCCACAAGTAAGATGAACAAAGAGGGTAAATCAAATAATTAATGAGTATGAATGCATGGAGAGAGTTTGAGGATAAAAAAACAGGTGAAGTAATGTTTCAAAATACACAAAATGAGGGCAGGTTTAAGATGAAGCTGTGAGAAGAATCACTAACCTGATGAAAAGTGTTCTGCCCTCATTTACGTCTGAAGGGAGAAGTTTCCTTGCGGCTTTCTTTTTAGCTAGCGTAAAAAAGTAACAGCATTTATAGTTAGGAACAAAATATTTATATTACTAAAAAGTAAAGTAAAGTAAAATATGAAAAACATGGCTGAGAATGTTATACCTGATTCCTCTTCATCATCATCATCATCATCATCCTCCTCATCCTCATCATCTTCATCTTGTGAACCAAGGCTACCCTTGTCATCATCGTCTCCTCCATCCAGGGAAGCACCATCATCGCCATCATCATCGTCCTCGTCCTCCTCCTCCTCCTCTTCTTCTTCTTCTTCTTCCTCCTCACTGTCTTGTTCTTCATCATCTGATTGTGATTCCTCCGCCTGCTTCACAGCTGCTTTTGAACTGACCCTGTGGATAGATTTCATATAAAAACTGTCAACCTATGTCAACACCAAGCAGCATATTAACAGTGTGAAACATGGTTCAGATTCGCACTTCTTTTCAGGAGCTGCTTGGTTCTTTTCTTCATCCTCATCTTCAGAGTCGCTCTCTGCGTCTGACTGTTTTGCAGCTGCTTCCTCTGTCTTCTTATTTCCTGCAAGATGAACAGAATGGCATTAATGACATCATCTCTATTTTGTTGTAAACTGATGGCTTAAGTATTTTTTGTATCATTTTCTTCAAGAGTGATGAAAGTAATTTGTTGTGTATGACAAAAAGAGAAAGTGTCTGTTGAGAGTAGTAAAGATTACCTGCACTGGCAGTTGGATTCATGGCAACAAACTTATCCTTTGGTACAGCCCAGTCAACTGCTACCTGCCGACCTGCGAATCAAACAACAACAACAACAACTATAAATGTAGTTGGGTCACACAAATTAAACAAAAGAGAGATGTCGACAATGAACACTGGTTTTCCCACAACAGCAATGTTAGTGTCTCAGTCACTAACCTTTGATCTCCTTCAGGTTCATGGCTTTAAGCGCTCTTGCTGCCTCGGCCACATTTTTCAATTGGACAAACGCAAATCCGCGCATCTTACCATCTGTACAAAGAATGAAAAGATATAATAAGGTCCAAAAAAAAGAAGAAAAAAAAACACAGGGGTCACACAAGAATTGGCTGTGTTCGAATTCACAAATAGTGTACATGCCTTTTTTCATTCCACTGTAGAATATCTGAGAGCACTATATCATGGAGATATTTACACACTCAGCATTCAGACACTCAAATAAAATAGTGTAGGATAAATGTAGTGTAGGAGCCATTATTTGTCTGCTTATTTTCAGTCTGTTTGTTTGTTTGACTTTAACCTTTCTAATAAAGTGGACAAGCAACAGTCGGGCTGTATTGTCATCAATTCCTGAGTCAAAGCGATCAAAAACAACCAGGCAGCTACATTTGGAGCAAGACACTGCATGTAGAGATGGCACTATTAAACTGTTCTTACCAGGTTTGAGGGGGATTTTGGACTCCAGAACTGTTCCAAACTTGGCAAAAACCTGCTTCAGATCTTCCTCTGAGCACTGTAACACAAGACATGTGACACACTACAGGTCAATCAATGACTTTACAACTTTCACAGAAACAAAGTGTGCTCATCAACTACTGCATGTGACAACCATGTTGCATTTTGCACCTTAAAACTGAGATTCCTTATGATGAGTCTTGCTTTCAGACAGTTTTTCCTGAAGCCTTTGGATTTCTGCTCACTTCCACTTGGTGCTGGTGCTGGTGCTGCTGCTGCTGGTGCTGGCGTTGATGTTGATTCTGATGATGGCTCTGGCTCTTTCCGTGCTAAATTAAATGACATGAGCATTATTATCAGTAGACATGCTGTGAAAACTCTACCAGTTGCTAGTTTTGGATATGCCGTCATACACACCTGGCTTCTTTTTGTCTTTTATTTTCTTCTTTGCCACTGTCACAGAAAGCTTCTTTCCGTCGTATTCTTTTACCTCTTTCATAGCTCGCTGGGCATCTTCCTCCATGGAGTATATGACGTAGCCAAATCCCCGACATTTTTCCGAGCCTGATTTATAAAAAACAAATATGTTATGTATATCATCATTTACATATCTATACACATACACACAGTGGTGGAAGAACAACTCCGATCTTTTACTTAAAGCAGTAATACCACAGTGAAAAAAAATACTTCTGCATTCAAAACATTACTGAGTACAAGTACATATGTACCGTCTGAAAAGGGTTAGTAAGAGTACTCATTATGCAAAATGTCGCAATTTACAATGTTAAATGTATCATACATGTGTAGATCTTATTTGAATATTAAACCTGAATAATTGAGGTGTACATGTAAGCTAGCATTTTAACAACTTACACTGCTGTATAGTGTACTGTATAAAAATGCATAATAACTATAACAAACTGATCTTGTTTTATTGATCTGAATGGTAAATATAGTGGCATAAAGAGTCCAACACTTCTATCTGAAATGTAGTGGAGTAAGATCAAATAAGATGCTTCTTTATTGATCCCCCTTAGGAGAAATTCAAATAGACAAAGCACTATAGTGGGGGAAAAAAAGTAGCAGAGTAAGGGCGGAAGTGTACTTAAAAAAAAGAATCAACAATAAATAAAACAAATTAGAATCAAATAAATAAAATACTACATAGGACTACAGTGAACTAGTGTACAGAAGGTCATGAGATGTACACAGAGAATATAGATTAGATAAAGTAGCAGAAGATATAACAATACCTCAACATTGGTACTTAAGCATAGTTGTGGAGGTAATGTCCTCAGTTAATCATCAGTCTATCAGTGTGTTTGTGGTCCATCTCCATTAGGCTCATGCTACTCATGTCTATGTTAACTTATATCATAAAAGAGCATTACCTTTCTCTCTGACCACGAAGCATTGCTTTAAAGGGCCAATCTCAGAGAATATCTCTTCAAGTCGTTCATTTGTAGCCGAAGCTGGAAGAGAACCGATGAACAGGGTCTGTGCTGGCATGGTTCAACGCTGCCAAGCTAA
Source organism: Scomber japonicus (assembly GCF_027409825.1). NCBI lineage: Eukaryota > Metazoa > Chordata > Actinopteri > Scombriformes > Scombridae > Scomber > Scomber japonicus. The sequence continues at coordinate 19,855,908 of NC_070582.1, forward strand.
CCGTAGCTCGCTAATGTAACGATGTGTGGCTCGATAACAAGCCGCACACTGCTCTCCACTCTGTCAGTAGTTCAACACTCCAAGCAATTCTCTAAATATCAAATGTTAAGCGATTCGGTGAAATGAAATTATGCTAGAAAGATGTTTCACTTCAACGACGGCTACCAAGCATGTTTATAAACGTGGGCAGCCATCATGCAGTATGCTGCTTCTTCCTTTCTTTCTTTTTTAGACAGCTGCTTAGTGTCGCCGCCTGCTGTCCCGGAGGCTCACAAAAACATGTTGCTATGTCGCTCCCTCAATACAGTCTATGGTCACTCCTGAGGGCTGTTGCACAAAATCTAGACAATCTAGACTTTCCGGTTATCGTGGCTGAATTTAGCCGGGACTCGGTTGTACGAAAGCAGAGGAACATAAATTACCATGGGGATTTATTCTGTAACAGCCAGGCTTAGTTCATCTTATTTATTCAGTCGGCTGTCAGATCTGGTCGGAAATAAATGTGTTTTAAAGTTAATTCATGGTCTTCTGTATGTAGGCCTATCCTGCCTCATTTTTATTAGGTTGCATTAAAATATCACACATACATTATAATTTAAAAAATATATATATATTTTCATAATGTCAGTCATTATTAGTTGTCATAACGTTTTTATGCAGACTGTGGTTCATACTGAGGTCGGAGGTTTGATGAATGTTACTGCAGGTTTTTACATGATTAGAAACGGCTGATGAAGCAAAGGTGGATTCAATGAAGTCAGTGAGTTAATGCATAAAGTCCCATTCACATGTTTCTTCACAACGTGCCCATGTTTTGATGTTAACAAGGGTGAATAAGAAGCTCTAAAGGTTGATTTATGCTACGTAACCTCCACGCCGTAACTACATGGGTGCTCCGATGCCGTCGTGCACCTTTGGAAGTTCTGTGTCATCGCGTCGTGTTTTGTCGCGGTGCAAGCAATTAACCTGAATGGGCTGGCTATTGGTATCTAGTCCCTTCCCAGGTATGACACAGACAATTTCACTCTTTATTTTCTGTGTAATCCACTTCTTATTTTTTCCTATAACAAGTATTTAAAAAAAAAACTTGCTCCACAGCAGATTGAGCTACTTATTTCAAGTGAAAATGTGCTTGAAACAAGTGAAAGTTGTTTAAAAACTAGTTACTTTTTTGCTGATGAGTCTTATTTTAAGTGTTATGACATTTATTGTGACTGGAATTTTGAGTTTCTGCAGTGTTTTGTTGTAATGCACATGATTGTCACACAACATTGTTCTATTTATTATTACTCTGTATATTTTTTGCTACCAAGCAAGCTTGACGTCGACCCAACGTAGAAGCATAAATCAACCTTAATACTGGGAGGAGCTTGTGTACAAACTTCACCATCCACAGATTATGTGTTTCACTACGTTTCTTCATGACAAGCATGTTCTTATATTTAGTTAGAGATGCTTAAAATCTGCATAAAAGCACGTCTACAGCTCTATCAGATTTGGAGTCAGTTGAAATCACCAGCGCACATCTTCAACACCTTCCTTGGCACATGATGTACATGTGTAGGCCTACTGAGTTTCGTTTGTCTATGTCAATCTGTGGCGAGGCCGGGCTCAATTTTATTCATTTGTCAAGGGGGCGCTACAGAGCCATTTTGCCACGCCCATTAATGCAAACCATGAAATATAACATTTTTAGCAGGGTCTGGCTTGTGTGCAAACTTTGGTGACTTTTGGGGCACGTTAAGGGGGTCAAAAAGGCTGTAATCGTGACAGAAAAAAAAGAAGAAATACAATAGGGCTTCGCGCTAGTCAGCACTCAGGCCCTAATAATAATCTTTACAGATAAAATAGGGCTTTGCGCTGGTCAGCGCTTGGCCGTAAGAATTATGAATCTCCCAGCTGTCATTGTTAAAACTTTGTGGAAACAATAAGAATTTAAAAACCAAACAAACCTGCATTGCAGAACCAATTCAAAGTCATTCATACTGACATGCAATTCCCACTACCTTGCATTTAGAAATCCTCAGACTATCAGACTGTGTGTATCGCAAAACTAAATATTTTTTTGTTTGATATGGCTTTTCCACAAAATAGGATAAACGATCTCATTAAAACCATCTTTAACATTACATTTTTAGTTTTTATGTTATTATGTCTATGCTCCAACATGTCTTGTGTAGTCCATTGTGATATGTTTCATGAGTATACTTCTATTCTAGTTTCTCTCCATTTTGTTTTTACACATGTTTACAGTTTATTTTCTATATGTCTGCTGTTGCACAGAATTAACATTTTATTTATCTTTTTTAAAAAGGAAACATCAAGGTGGAAATAAAATGTTCATGGATGTGCTTCTCTGCACACACATGCTTTAGGCACAGAACAGATGGGCTAAGTTTACTTTCCATATCATAATTTTCTGGTGGAATTAACTGGAGTCTGAAAAAATAACACCACAACCTCAAACAATATGTCTTTAGATTTATTTCCAAATGGAGGCCGCAGAAGACATGAAAATGTTAATAAGTAAACAAATCAGACATGATGTACATTAAAGTGACAAGACACAGAGCTTTACAATACTAGAAGAACTATTTCATGTTCAAAAAACACCTTCAACAGACATGACATTTGTTAGCAAAACAATGGAAACTTCTCATCTTAACATTCTCGTTTTGAAGTCCAACTTGTTTCTTGTTGCTTTGGTAGTTTATGACAGTCTTGTTCATTCACACAGATTCTCTACTGAGGCTCGTTATCCACTGTTGAAATGTAAACTGGTATAATGGTGTAACACACAACAGGCAGGACTAATACTAGCAGAATAACAGACAAATAAACTATTGTTAAGAACTGGGTGACAGATACCACAAGTAATCACTATAGTACATAAAATGCTCAAAATAACCCTGCAACTGTGAGAACAACGTATCCACTTTTTAAGGCACTGAGTATCCAGGTACTCTGTAAACAATAAACAGCAATGTAATAGTGTTGTGATCATCTCTGGATCAAGAGGACAATATGATCTCCTAGATGTATCACCTTTAACTTATACCACCATGGTGGAGTTTAAGAGTCCATGCTTCCTGGAATTATTTGAATCAATATGAGAGGGCTGTGCGGTGATGGGATTATGTTTTAACCTGGAGAAAGTAAAGGAATGCATGAACAATGGCTTATGGAAATGACTTGCATGTTTTGCTTACCCAAACTGATTTGGTGCATTGAAGAGTATATTCTCTAAGTCACTATTATGGCTTTAATATACAAAATCCTTTCAAGATATAGAGGTTTTTCACCCTGTTTCGGTTTCACAAGTAATACACCAGGGGGTATTCCAGAAAGCGGGTTATGTGAAAACTCAGAGTAAGTTAACCCTGAGGTAGGGGAAACTCTGTTTTATCTGTTCCAGAAAGAGCGGTAACTGAAGCTCTGAGTCAGTCACCATGGTAACTGAGTCTGTGAACATAACCTGATGGCTGGCAGGCTTTCCTAAGCCTCTGTCAGAGGTGGTGGTGGTGATCATCCACCCGTTTTGAGGTCTTCTTGTTAATCTTAAGTATTTTATTGAGTATTCATGTACACATCATAACATTTCAGTCTTAAAATCAATGACTCCAATATGTATAAAATAAGTAAAATTGTGTTAAATAAAATTGTTAAAAAGGAATAAAATGTTAATCTACTAAGCAGGATATTAGATGAGTGGACATACATGTTAAAACAGCTTTCTGTTGGGGGTTTAAATTACTGTTATGTTGAAAAAGCCACTGAATTAATATTTATTTTGTTTAAAAGTCTACGTCAACTATGAATAAAATAAAAGTGAGGTACAGTCATAGCCCAGCAAAATGTGCCTTACTTTTCTGAATTATGTTTTTTTTTAAATGTCATTTTTAGCTGCTTCCTGCTCCTAGCTGCTTTGTGGAGATGGCTTGGTTCAAACGAAGCTCGAGGGTTTGTCATTGCTGTCGCAATTATATGACATCACACAATGCACGCTAGATGACGCCTCCTCTCCGACGACGTTGCCAGACTGGTCATTAATGTGGCCCAGTCTGAACAAAGCCAAATCCGATTGGGACACTTGCTAAAAACAGTGTGGACAGTCAGGCCAAAAAATCAGATTTGAGAAGGAATCAGATTTGAATCAGATTTGCCTGCAGTGTGAACGCAGCCAGAGTTCAGGGTAAGACCCAGAGTTTGTTGAACCTCCTTTCTGGAATACCCCCCAGGTGTCACTTCTGGAAGAAGAGTTTCTGAGACAACAGTACAATCAACTCCCAACACAAGTTAAAGCCACTATACCTGAAAAAACCATAAAACAAACACTACTATGTACTGTAACAGATGAATGATGAGAATAGACTGCCTGAAGCAGTTTAAATAATTAATGTGTTTAATGTGAATATGTAAATAAGATTTGTTTCCCTGATGGACAGAAAATGTCTACCACCCTCCCACTCCCACTGTAAAGTTCATTCTTAGTGTTTATGCCCTGGAGACTTGCATACTCACACCTGACTGCTTCCAAACTAGTTGGGACGTCACAAATCCTGCTCATAAGTAAACGCCCTGAGTGTCCCTCACCATGAACTGGTTTGTAAACTGAACAGAATATCATTACTAAATTACATTAACACATAAGTTAATGTTACACGCTGTAGGACAGCAAACCTTTCCAGTTACTCAAAGAAAATAGACGATTTCAAGATATTAGATTAGGCTGAAGCCCTTTCACATCTTTGCCTTCAAAGGGGTGATGTGGAGTGAATGGAGGAACATATCTAGGGTGGTCACATACTCTTGTGGGTGCCTCTTTATGTGACCTGCATGTGTTGAATCCTCCCACTTTTTTGCTGTTATATCAATACCGCGCTTCTGCCAGAAATCAATCAATTCTTCCAAAGCTTGTGCGTTGCTTAGTGTATCATTCTTGCAAAAGAAGAACAGTGCAGGAACAGTGACAGGACTGTTCCAAAACGCATCGATGCCCATGTTAAAGTAGTCCACTGTTTGCCGTTTGAACATTCGAAAGTATAGCAGGCTTACTTGTTTCACTAGTGTCTCCAAACGTGGAAATACAGTCTTACCAAGACCTGGGTAGAGAGGAGACAAAACAACACTTAGGCTCTATTGACAATCTTCTACTTATTTTCTACTTACTCTTTAGTATTTCATGTATAAATATATTGTTTTCAATCTAGCTAGTGTGAAAATGCATACTAATGAAATTAAATAAAAGTAGATATGAAAAACCCTGTTGATACTGAACTTACCTACAGCCATCGTCTCTATAGTGCCGACCACCAGGCTATCGTAGACTTGGCCTTTGATCCTCTTTGTGAACTCCTGATATTTCTGTGTGTCCTTGGACACATGAACCAGCAGTTGAGAAAATGTGTAGCCACCGATGGAGAAGGCATGGACAAGCAGTGGGCGGGACACAAAACGTTCACTGTTGAGCAACTCCAGTAACCTTTTCCCATTTTCCAGTCCCCAGCGAGGCCACATGAAGTCTTGCACCTTGTGTAAACCATACAAACAGAAAGCTGAAGCTCTGTTCAATTTATTATCAATGTTTGATAAAATCACTTTGATGGACAATTTCATAGCCTAACTTCTACAAAATTCCCCAATCTTACATTATCTTTAAATAGAAAAAGAATGAAAATAATATAAAACTTTAAAAAGGTGGAATTAACCATATGTGGCTCAAAGTTATACTTAATAATACCCCTCTTTCTCCAGGTACTGAAAACAATGAGGACTTCAGTCAGCCTTTTTCTGAGTTCTTTAAAAACTATTTACAGAAGACCAGTGATCACACGTTTGTCCACGAGACACAAAAATAATTTTGTATGACCAGTCTAATCATAAAAATCTCATTCTGATATTTTGATGTGATTTTCCTACAGTCCTACATGTATATCAGTGCATGGCCTTGTGACCACAAACAAAGACCACATTGTACGGACTCCTGAACTGCATCTACACAGAAGCTCCAGAAATAGCTGCTGCTATAGCGATAACTCAAACTCTTCCACTGGCCCTAAACTGCCACACAACTTCCAAAACAAACATGTAATTCAAACCTTTGCATCACTCAAGTGTTGTGTCAGACAGGTCAGAGCTATGTTGACACTGAGGTGGGATATCGGGTGTTTCTGATTATTAAGGCCTGTAACATGAAATACAACCTTTTAACTTCAAGGAGTATTAACCTCATGTCCCATCTTAACTCAACATCTCTGAGGCTAATTGTTTATTCTTTATCTTGTCTATTCAAGTTTCTGCATGGATCATACACATCTCTAGTCTACTATATAATATTAAAGGTACAGTGTGTAAATTTTAGTTTTTTAGACATCTAGTGGAACAGACTAGGTAGAAATGGAATATAACATTCGTAGGTATGTTTTCACTACTGTATAATCACCTGAAAATAAGAATTGTGTTTTTGTTACCTATGAATGAGCTCATTATACCTACATAGGGTCCTGGTCCTCTTTCACGGAGCCCACCATGTTGCACCACCATGTTTCTACAGTAGCCAAGAATGAACACGCCAAACACTGGCTCTAAAGAGAACCTCACGAATTTTGTGGCTGACGTAGGTTTCTTTAAAAGCACTTTTAACCCAGCAGCTTCCCTATATTTTATATCTATATTTTAAGAATAAACATCCACATTATCTTAACACCCACAGCTATGAAAGGGGAACACAGCAGTGTTAATACCTCACTTACCTCACTCTCCACTACAAGCACATCAAAGCCGGTGCGGAAGTAGATTTCACAATACTTTGCCACAGCTTGTGGCCGTGATCCAAACCATGGCAGCATTAGTGTCACAGGTTTAATATCTTCAGTGGCTTTGGTCTGACATCCTGACACAGGAGATGCCATCTCATTCACATAAAAAGTGACATTTTTACTGAGGCGGTAGGCAGTAACACCTCTGCTCAAAGCTGTCCTGTTCAACATAGCAGCAGCCATCGGGTGACATCAGGTTAAAGGTGACAAATGTGTCTGCAGGAAGGAAGAAACAAGGAAACAAAAATGTAAGAATGTAAAATATAAAAAATAAAAAACAAAATACATTTTAAGACAGTAGATATGCTAATAGTATTTAGGATGGGTTAAATGCAGAGACTGAATTTCACTGTACAACTATATGTGTGACAAATAAAGTACCTTTATATAAAAACGACAATAAGAAAGTTAACAAAAACATTACTTTTAATTTAATCAGATTGTCATAATGGTAAGTATTGTCTACTAGTCTATGATAAATAGCACAATATGTTTCATCTGAGTATTTGTTGTAGTCAAAATAATCCATACATCATGCTTTTTTACTCAAAAGCCAGTTGTATGAGATCAGGTCAATAAGGCCTACAGCATTTAACAAATAGACTAAGTTGATAAAAAAAAATTAACACAACATTGCGTGATAATATATTGTTTAATTTATAATCATCAATAATGGAGTGGTCATTTTTGACCAGGATGCAGAAATAATTAACATGAAACGCACACAACATGAGAGTTAACATAACAGCCACAAATTGTGTAAGCCTTTTTTGAGTTATCTCAACACAGATTAGCCTCATACATAACATTAGCTCTTAATCAGTGTTGGGCAGTAACTCGTTACATGTAACAGCGTTATGTAATTTAATTAGAAATACTTTATTGCCATGTCCTGCATGAGAATTGTCTTTTGGTCTCACTGGTAAGAACAATATATAAAACATAGAGTACATAAAATAAACACATTCATTCCATTACACATAGACATATGAACGAGAGATGGACACAGCACATCACATGTAACCCCTCCCTCCCAGCCCCCACACATATGCATGCATATCAGTTATAAGGCAGAAAGCACCAACCAGCCCATTTATAGTGCTCTTAGCACTTCAGATTACAAAATAAATGTAACTGTAATCCATTACAGTTACTGAGAAAAAAATGTGTGATTAAATTAATCACATTTTCACCAATTTTTTGTTATGATACGTTAGTGCTATTCCCCTCCGAGCCCGTGGTGGCATGTTATCAACATCCGGGATCTGTTAGTAGGTTGACCTACTAACCTTTGATCTGGATGTAAGTAGCTTACACACGTGCATAGATTGTTTATTTGCTTTGAATGACATCATCCAGATCAGAGGTTAGTAGGTGAACCTACATACGCCGGATGGGGGGAGGGGAATCAATGAAATCCAATTTTTTTTTCATATTTTGTAAATAAATCATGATGTGGGCTTATTTGGAGAACACATGGGCTTAACTGTGTCACAGTACCAATTAAGCCCATGCCAGACTTTTGACTTTTATCATAAAATATCTTTCTTATATTCCAAAATCTACATTAACTAATGCACACATTCATAAATGAAAGATAAATCTTGCTTTTTAAGAAATGATCTCTCTTATACGTCATGTCAATATCCAAAACACCTGAATTCAGATTTTGGTGGGGTTAATGGGCACACTTACCCTAACAGCTGAAAACATTTGAAATGATAAAAGTAATCAAAAAGTAATCACATGAAATAAGTTACATTACTTTGATTAAGTAGTTGAAATAGTTCAAGTACTTATTACATTTTAAATAAGATAAATAGTAATCCTATTACATTTCCAAAGTAACCTTCCCAAACCCTGCTCTTAATATATCCATGGTGTACATACATAAGTTATGTTACGTTTACAATAACTTCAAGACACCCCTTCGCCACGTTATAACATTTCATGGCGAGGAACAAAGAGATGTACTCAGTTAAGGAGAAATGGTGAATTCTTGTTAAGTGTGGTAGATGTAACTCATGGATGTATTATAATTTATAAGCTCTTAAATGTTATATCCATGGTGTAAACCGTCCCACAGTCTCAAATTCAAGAGTTCAATCCAGTTTTTTCGTCCACAACACCAAATCAGTTCAGTTCCATCCAGTTTCACAAGCATAGAAAGAAAGAAAAAGTCAAAAGTTCGCTCCGGGTTTTACCTCTGATCCCTACAAAACAAACCAAAGACCCTAGCAAAGCGACACATTACATAAAATAAGCACAGCAGAAACTTCAGATAAGTCGGACCACCATGTTTGAACATTACTTAGGGCTATAAATGACAACAGAAATGGTAAAGTTAGCAGATTTCATATGTCCAAAATTCATATAATCCGCCAGTTGTCTTCACGGAAGTGACTGTCGTTGTCAGGGCGACGTCACAGTGATTCCGTAACATAAATATTTATGTATTCACTTGTTTAACCTACTTTTTCTGGCAAATAATAAGACGAACAAACTCTGAGCAATTAAAATAACTCGCCTCGTATCAAATGCAAACTACATCAACGTCAATCATGTGGAGAAATGTTAACGTGAGGTTAAACGTCCCGCTTTATTCTGCCTGGTGACTGAGTTTATCTACTAACCCGTTTTCAGGTGTGTGCCGGTGATGCTCTCGTGGAACAGGCTGCCTGGCTGCTTTCTTCTAAAGTACATCGTTCACAGTGCTTTAAAGTTCAATGTCGACTCTTACCTTTCCTTACCTTATCGCTCTGTCTTCTTCTCCTTTCTCCTGATCAATGTACCGTCTTCAGTCGCCTGTCCGCTGCACCCCACTGCTGCCCTCCTTCGAGCAGCTATGTATAACAGGAGAAAACTACAATATAGCCTACCAGTAGAGGTAGAAAGAGAACTCAAAATCTGTACTCAAGTACAAGTACTGTTACATTGGTTACATTGTACTCAATTACAAGTAAAAGTACTGGCGTTAAAAAATACTTACGTAAAAGTACAAAGTACTCTTCTCAAAAACTAATCAGAGTATTAATTACTTTTTAACCGATGGATGTTTTATTGCGTCATCAGTAGCAGGCATTTGATTCAATTCACCTGTATAAAATATCATTTCTCAGACGAACAATGTATAGAAAAATTACACTAAGGCAATTTGTTTTGTAAACAAATATAGATATAAAGCAGGAATTGTGTTTGTTAAAAGAATGACAAAAATGTTTTTGAGCCTGCGTAGAACAGTTTAAACTTTTCCCAATACACTGTGAACAACAGGCAGGTAAGTGTCTCAAACTCTTAGACATAAAAGCATTTCTGTCACACTTCACTTTCTAATTAGTTTGTTCAGTTTCAGCAGGAGCTGGTTTTCTAAGTTAACAGAATCTATCCGGCTTCGTTTGGCTGTGAAGAGTAGACCAGCACAGCTAAAAAGTGGTTCACATGCAGCAGAGGCAGAGTGCAGGCAGAGCTGTGTTTAGCTTTAGAGAGAGCTTCTTAATGGCTGAGAATGAGTGCAGCAGCTCCATGGTGTCTGTGACAAGCTTCTCAACAGTTGCTTGTGGAACATGTTTGTTTGCAGCTCTCAACATCGTGTCTGGTAACTTGGCTTGTTTATTTGCTGAGAGCTTGTTTGGTGTGGCTGTAGTCTTTCGTTGACGAGATGTTGTGTTCTTTGATGGATGTTTCCTCTGTAGAGATACATTTGATCACACATCAGGTTCAAACATTACTTCATCACATCACTGTGAAAAAAATCCTTCAACCAGAGTAACAATTTGAGCTAATCTTTGATTGTTTAGCATAGTATAAAAGAGTGGTTTGCTTAAATTTTGCAGATATATTGCTGTATTTATTCACAAGTGTAAACCAATTTTAAAGGATCATTGCAAAAAAATCTATTTCTGTATACATTCTAAATTCTGTAATCTGTATACTATCTGTAAAAAGAGTATGACCAATGTATCAGTATCTAAATGTTTTAACTTCCTTTTTATCAGTATCAGCCTAAAGTATCAGTCAGGTCCTAACAAAACAAAGAGAGCAAAATATATATATATACCAAAACTAAATAAAGAAAAGGGATCAAATACTCAAAAAATGCTGTCCATAGAGCTAACAAATAAAAACAATCACAATTTGTTCTGTTAAAAAAAAATCATATGGGCAACATAAGCCAATACTGATTATGCACGCGCACACGTTAGCTAGCTCCATCTTATTTTAATATCAGGCTAACCAATGGCAGTGACAATATCTTTGCAGACTTATCTTAGCCAAACTAATAACCTTAACGCACATGAAAATAAGAAAGCAATATCATACAAGTATAGTTGTAAAACCTCTTACTGCAAAGTGTTTTTTGAGATTAGACGCTGAAGTCTTGTAAATTGATATCACTGTAGAAGTCAAACGGTGGATTCTGGCAATTTGCAGTAGGAGCAGTAGGTGGGGCTAAATGAGCCTGTTTTTTTTTGTTTTTTTTTACAGATTACTAGTTTCATGTAATGCTGTCTTTACATGGTGACAGTCTTAGCAAATATGACAAAAAGTTACTCTTATAAGACTTACCAACTGCAGCTTTAATTCAAATTGTGGGCATACTCAGTAGCGACTTTTGAATTTAAAAGTAGCAAAGTAGATTACATGGTGTAAATTGTACTCAAGTATGAGTAAAATTACACACTTGAAAAAAATACTCATAAAAGTACAAGAACCCAAAAAATCGACTTAATTAGGCCTACAGCAACGTAAGTATTTGTAATTCGTTACTTACCCCTGAGTATATATAAATACCAGGTGTAATCTGATGTAAAGCTAATTAAATCATTGTGATGCCAAATTAAGATTTTTAATTTGCAAGTTAAAATTTTAGTATCCTGCCTCATTCCTAAATTTCAAGTGTATTAATTGCCCGTCTATCTATCTATCTATCTATCTATCTATCTATCTAAACTAACTAAGCCATTCATAAGGCATAACATATTGTTGCTCTTTATACAATGTGTGTTCATATTAAAAACTGAGGTCTTCATGAGACTCAACAGTAAACACTATATTGAAAGGGAGTTAAAAGGTCACCATAAGAACAAGGCTATTGTTGTCTTTTCCGCAACAGATAAATTATTGTTACATAACATGCAGGAATCGATAGTGTGCCAATGGAAGGCTATAGCCCAATGTGTTAAAAGAGTTAATAACATTGGGTAGCTCACCTCTTTCTAATAAGGCACCCTTTATAAAGGGAAATAAGAATTAGTTAATAGGTTAATTAGTTTAAATAAATCATTTACTAATGCTTTATAAATGATTTATAAGTCATACGCAAGCAATGGAAAGGGCTGCAGGACATCCAAAACGAAAATCAATTTATTAACACTTATAATTGCAGAACTTAATTTTTTTCATTAATGACCTATCAAATATAAATGCATTTTTGTTGACTTATAAAATGTGACCCTTTAATGATTCATAATCATTTATAACAGCAGGAATGATGACTTATCAGGAAGTGTGAAACATTTAACCCTTTTATTGATGATTTCTAATCTTTACTGGGATCAATGGGTTAAATGTGTCGCACTTTATGATGTCAAAATACCTGCAGTTATAAATGATTATGAATTATTAGTAATGTGTTATTTTCCAAAGCATCAGGTCTGGTCAGGTCATATTTTATGTCTTTAATGATGTTCTCTTGAAGGTAAGTGGTTGAACAGAATATTGGAGGTGTTCACAACCTACCAACCCAAAACTGATGCATGTCAATGGCTTATAAATAATTAAAATAAAATAACATTTAAATAAAAGTTATTAATATCCACTAATTAAGCCAAGTGTTTCCCTATCAGACAATGGTACCTAAATTTGTTACCACTTTGTGGTATTCGTTTTCATGTCCTATGGTCTTACAACAAGTCTTATGCTTTCCATAGATAGGGCCTATTCATAAAGCCTATCAATAGGTTATTTAATTTTGTATTTTTTTGTGAATATTCGAATTTACTCATTGTTTGAATTGATAATTTCATAGAAAAAATATGATAGCACAGTACAATCAGTGCAGGTATGTGTTTATGGCATATTGTTTAGTATCTAACATTTTCAATGTCATATCAACAGTTTTTTAAGAAGTTGACATTAATCCTCTATCAGCACAATGCAAAAAGGAAACATGTTTGATCCCTGGCCTTCAGAGTAGCACTGGCTTTATGTCCCCACATTCACCTTTACATGAGTTTCCTCAAGACACCTGAGTGTATTTGTGACTGTGGCTGTGAGTTTGTTTGGGTGTTATACCTTAAAGGAGCATTTAAGACACTGTAAATGTAAATGGGGATAAAATTTTACAAGGAAAGAAAGATTAGTTTCTAAATGTGAGACAAGGCTATGACCGAACACATCAGGGTTTAATTTTCAAGGTCCAGCACCGGAAAAAGTTGATGACCTCAAAAAGTTCAAGTCATATATGAGGTTTTCTATGTTTGCATGGACGTGTTTAGCAGTACTCAATATGTCATTATACTTTAAGTATATCATTTTGCCCTTTACTCAAAGGCTATATTGTTATTATCCCACTCTTTGCTTGTGCAGCTTTGTTTCTGTGTCTTGTCCTGACTGTCCACATTCCCAGCTGGACCCCAGTCCCTGCTGACTTTGTCTTGTTGGTGGATGACTTGTCTAAACAGAAACCAGTTGCCCAATGAATTTAGATAGCAAGTGTGAGGCGGCAATAATTTGGCCATGTCCCTCACTGAGCTCATATGTTTGGCCTGCCATTGTTCCTTTTCAGTCCCCTTATTAACGGCTGGGTTGATGCTTTCCTGTGTCCTCATCAGACAGCGGGTTAATCACACCCCTCGGGAAGTTACTATCTTCACCACTGACTGACTGTCTAAATGGTCTGAAATGGCCTTCACTGTCTTTTTTCAACTGTGCTTTTGTGAATCAGTTATGAACAGAGCATTTTTACCCTGTGAACAGAAGATGGCGCAGAGACAAGAGGATATTTAAGAGTTGGTAAACTGCCCTCTTCATTATTGGCTGTGGTATTTGCTGTCACAGCCAGCATTATTCTTGGCATGCAGGATCAGCTTTTGTATCTTCATTATGTTCTAAATATATGTTTGACAGATTTGTTTCTGATGCAGTTTGATCCCTATTTATCCAATTTTATTGGATAGGAAGAATCAATTTGCCTGTGCCTGTGCCTGTTCAACAATAATCCTGGCTTGGGAAATCCAGTGTTCTGCTTATTCAGATGTGGTCAGAAGAGAGTTTAAAGCAGAACTTTTCAGACGCTTACATCAGCCAGACAGTATATAATGTGTGACTGTGCTTAAACTCTCTACATCCAAAGGTATGTGGTTCAGTGTCTATTTTAGAACCATCCAAGGGAATTGAATTAGGCCACGAGGCTACTGGATTTTCCCCATTGGGTAAAAAAAAAGCATGTGAGCAAGCCTGGTAATAGTGAAAGAAGTAAAAAATAAAGAGAGTGCGTACCATGCCACCACCAGAAAGACATCACTTATCAAAAAGCTCTTGCCACAATAATTTGCTTAGCAACGTCACATGAGTAGTGATTAGGGATTTTAAGTTAGCAATTTTTTATTCAGTGCTTCCACTCGTGCTATATATACATATGCACACAAATAGCCATTTAATGCATTATGCATATGCTATTGAAAGGGAATGTTTAGCTTCATCTGCTGATGATGCTGCATGACTAATTTAAGAGGAGGGCACAGCATCAGCTGTAAATTAAACTCAATACCATGTATTGATCTGTAGTGCTGGTTAGTTGAGTGCAGGGTACAGCCTGCCTGTTGGTTGATGACTGTGCATTGCCCCCCATGACATATTTATGCCTTTCCCTTTTTCCCCTTTCCTTTCCTGTCTTCATTTTTCGTTCCACGCTCAAACAAAAATCTCATACTGTACGTCATACACACCAGAGGGATGTGTGTGAGTGTATGTGGGGAACAGAGACAGCAGTAAGGTTCCTAGGCAACAATAACAGAGATGATACTCAATGTGGTGTGGATGATGCCGTAGATTTAGTAAAATGGGAAACAAATAGGCAAACTCACTGTCAGATCTGAGCAGAGTAGAGTGTGGGACAGCAGGGGTTGTCTGGAGGAGGTGGGGTCTGTCCCATGTGTCGACTGTCTGATGGAGAGAAGAGGGGCACAGCAGAGTATGAGAGGACACAGAGTGCTACGCAGAGAGACTGCAGGCATGCAGTACAGAGCAGCATATATGTTTAAAGAGGCTGCAGCAGAGTCTGCGATTGATAAGGTAAGAACACTGAAATGAGAGTGAATACAAGAAATGGAGCAGTACTGTATGTATCCTAATGCACTGTTATTATGAATAGATGCCTGCGCTCTAATGTTTGTTGTTGTTGTGTGTGTGTGTGTGTGTGTGTGTGTGTGTGTCATATAACTAAAGGTAGTGGTTTTTCAATGTACTGTTTTCATATACCTCATTGGTATGTTTTTGCTATTTGAATGAGATGTTTCTGTCTTTTTCCTACAGGTGTTTTAAGCATGAGATTACCTGAGACCTGAGGTTCAGATCTGTCAAACATGTAATCGGACCCTCCAAAACCTACAGCATGTGACTTTTTGCAGTGAAGTTTACGGACCTTCACTATGCTCTCTCTGTGGAATCTTTATCTTCTCCTCCCCCTCTCCTTGCCTCTCTCATTTCATTTCACAGTCTTAACTGGAGAAAATGTGAAGGAAACACAACAACCAGACACTGACACAAGGGTGCAGCATCTTGCACAGCCCTCACAAAGACCTCATGGATCTGGTTTAACACCAGGGAATGCCCTGTTTTTACCTGAGAGTATCGATTCGCTGGGTCTACCAATAACTTGGCCCTTATCGTCATCTGAAGAAATTGATAGACAAGGGGTTATTGGTGAATACACTGATATACAGGAGGACTCAGAGACATTTCTGTTATATGGTAATGAGAAGGGACATATAACATCCAGACCTACAGATAGTGCTGCAGAAGATACTACCTTTGAGGAGGGCACCCAACCATCAGAAGGAACCCAACCTAGTAAACAAATGTTTAAGTATGAGCCAGCTGATACCAGTACCTTGACCACAAATGGATCTATGCTGCATTCCACACACACTGGAGAGAATCACACAACTTTCTCAACAAGGAGGAATGAAACTCCTGATAGCCATCCACCTTTGCTTTTGTCTGGCTCATTTCCATCAGACAGATCAGACCAAGACTCCACTTCACCACTGTCCACTGGACCTGGCCCCAGCTTAGACCACAACTCTCCACCCGTAGCTACTGGCAGTAGGGGATGGAATACGGGCTCTTCTGTTAACACACAGGGGGAAATACAGGAGGATACTCTCCCAGTGAAAGAGACTGGGCTTGGTGTAAATAATGTAGATGATATTCAACAAAAGGGAACTGTCATGGAGACAGAAGAAGGTAAGAGTCTGATACATTTTCCATTAATGAAATATAATACATTTTGAGCATCTATCATTCAGTAAACCAAACAATCTAATCACTCTAAATACTTTTCACTTCTCACTTATTGTGAATAATAGTTCATGTGTTACCTGATTAAACTGCTTAAAGAAATCTACAAAACTCACAGTCTGTTTATGACTGCAGTGTTTGTGATATGTATTCTGCTGGCAGACAAAGTTGTTTTACATTCACAGAGTGGTTTGCATCACTACATTCCCCCAAGCTTTCACTCTTCACCTGACTGTCTCTCCCTTGTCTTGCTCTGTCATTTCTTTTATCAGGAATTCTCCCTCTCAGTCATATATTTGCTGGTAAATGTAGAAAATAAATATTTAATTTTTACTGCAGTGTGTGTTCATTACAAGCACTCTTAATAGAAATGTGGTGCACACCTGCACATACAGCATACACTGTACACACACAATGGCACTCACTTGTCAAAGTAAATGATGTGTTGTGTCTGCAAGCGTTGAGGGTAAGGAGGGTTTTGACAGATCTGTGTGAAAACCAGAAGCTGCCTAGCATTTAATACCACAAACAGTTTATTTTTAATGAACTGTACCCAATATTAGAAAAAATCACTTCACTTTATTAATGAACACAGTGAAAATCCTTTAATAGGTATCCTACTACTTGTTTGCTGTTTCTGCATTGACACAATGACTTTACCACCAATGGATGACCAGAAATAGGACACGTTCCATTTATAACCAGCAGATTTCATACAGCTTACTCCGAGTTGCTTTCATTATTTATGGGTCATACAAGCACTGTCAGATATGAAAGTTAAACACCTCTGAAGGTTCCTGTTGAAACAGTGTAACATTAACAATTGCACAATTAAACCCCTTGACCATGCTTTATAATAGCCTCACAAAATGAGAGCAACAATGAGGTCAATACTGGCTAATCAACACACATCTCTCGACCTCACACGCACACATACTCTTGCTCATGCTTCCACTCTCTCTGTGACCCAGTTAGAGATTCCCAGTTAGAAGCCTGTTCTGTTTTATAATGGATTAACTTCACACACAGCAGATTCTCCCATGCTCTCTTTATGGACAGTAAATATACAAAGTGCTTTAGCCTGTGTTTATTACTTAGATTATTACATTGGTGTCATGGACAAATGAATGCCACCATTATCAAAATTGCTGATTAACACGGGACCTAAACTGATATCTGTCTCTTGTTGAAACTTCATGTTAATGTTACATTAAGTAAAAATAAAAGTAATTATTCTGTTGTATTCATTTTACAGATGACTCCAAGGATGATGACGGGCAGATCTCAAAGGCCAGTAGCACGCCCCTCCTTGATGGTAACATTGACACATCAGCCACACCCTGTAAAACATCAAACCAGTCCTGGACTCCCATTTATCCAGATGACTTTACCCCTAATGAGTCTCTGCGCCCCTCACTGGCTCTCAGCCCTTCCTTTTCCATCCCTCTGTATTCGGACTGGAACTCTGCCCTCGCCACATGGGGGTTTGCTTGGGAAGCACACATCTATGGCTTAGGATCTGTCTTTAGTGTGTTTGGACTAATCTCTGTGGTCTGCCTGCTAGGCCTGCCCCTGCGGTGTCCTTCAGGAAGCCTGTACTTCGCTCTGCTGCACTTGTTCCTGCTAGCATTTGCAGGGACTCAAGCTTTTTTGTTGCTTTATGATGCTTACAGTCATCAAGATCGTCTTCCCCCTATTGGCGCTCTGCTGCTCTCTCAGCTTCCCTTCCCCTGTTTGATCTCTGCCTTCTCCCTGGCCTTCCTCCTTCTTTCCCTGCACTCACGTATGCGTCTTTCACTTCCACTTGCTATTTCCACTTCATTCTCAGCCTTGCCCAAACCTTGCCTATTACTGTGGACATCCCTGTTGCATTTTGGAGTCTCTCTAGGTTGTGTTGGCATGCTCCAGGTCTTCCACACCCTCCCAATTATGATTATTTTAATCCCCCAGGGTGTGTTTGTATGCCTCACCATTTTTCTTTCATGCTCCTACCTCATCTTTTACTGCTTAATACAAGTTGATACTAAACACATCTATAGGCTGAATGACAATGGAGAGAGTGGAGGATCTCCCGAATTGATGCGACCTGCAAGTTGCCCTTTTGCCAAGGTGGAAGACTGGGGCAGGGCAGCAGGTGCTGGGGTAGGGGCTTCATTGTGTTTGTTAGGATGTGGAGGCCTACAGCTCTATGCGATCTTGCATGCCTTTGGTTTGGGTGGGGTTGATGGTTATGGGTTCCAGCCCTGGCCCTGGTGGGGCTACCAGGTAGGCTGCAGGCTCTGTGAGGTTGGAGTGTGTCTAGGTTTGTCTCTAATTGGCACACACCCTCTATTCTGTCACAACAACTCCATCAAGACCATAACTCATCCCCGGCCTGGATCATGGTCCCGTTTATCCTGCAGTTCCCCTTCACGAGGGCTCACCTTGCCCTCTCAGGTCAGTCCAAATTCTCCTGTCCTCTCTTCTCATGATTCATGGTCCCAGGGTAAACAGGAAAAGCAGGTGGTGTGTGATGTCATCTCTAAGGGACAGTCAGAGGTTCTCCCTCTTTGCTCCATGGTAGATCCTCCTGGAAATGGGACTGACTGTGTCCCCAAATTCAGCCAAACCCGGACTGCTGTACAACCTCTACCTACACCTCCAAGCCCTCCGCACAAGCCCAAAAATGCAGCAGAGTCTCAGACCTCCTCACTGGATAGTATAGGTCTGGAGACTGATTCTACTGTTGACCTGCGGCCCCCATCTCCCATTGACTTGTCCCGCAGCATTGATCAGGCTCTATTCAGTGAATCTCTATTCTCTCACAGTATATTTGGTTTGCCAAGACTGTTCCATGCCTCCTCCAGCCTTTCTTTGACCTCTCCTAGCCAAGGGACTTCAAAGCAAGGGTCCAGCTCTGTAGAAAACGCCTTATACCGAACCTCTTCCTGTGGAGACATGGATCAAGAGAATGCCTTGTCCAGTTCAATACCTTCCCAGCCTCATGGCTCATTGACCTGTCATAATAAACCACCAACGTCACCAGAGCAACTGGATTGGAAAGGGAATGTCTCTGGCTCAACCCAGGGCCTGTGCAGCAAACCAAAGGAGATAGGAAAGGTGCGATCACACTCCTGGGCCAACAGAGGACAAAACTTTACTCAGAGCAGCCTTCCACGAGCAATCCCGCACCTTTCTTACCACAGGCGCTACCGAACCCTAAGCTTAGCCTCGCAGGACAGCCAGGGATCTGGTCGACTGGCAGGCACTAAACACCTTAGTGAGAGCAAACAGCTGGAATGGGATCTGACTGTACAGGCAGAGTTTGTCAACGTGTGCAGACAAATTGATGCTTTGAGTGTTTGCAGTGACACCATTGATTTATAGGAAGTTATAGAGGCTCAGTTGTGATTGGAGCACATATGTCATTGTACAGAAGTAGCTCTGGAAGAATTAAATTGTATTGATGCAATATGTGAACCATAACTTATTTTCTTTAAATACTGTACAGCTGAAATTATACACATTCAATTTTGCTCATCAAATATCTGTTGCTAAATAGTGCAAATGCTATCAAAAAAATAATTAAGCAGGTGTTTTAATACCTGTGTAACTGAGATGTTGAGCTTTTTGATATATTTATCTATTCTCGTATCTTTTATACGGTTGATGTACTGTTTTCAATAGTTTTGCTTTTTGTGATAGCACAGCCTCAGAGTCAGATTCATACAGTAGCAACCATAATGAGTAATATCAGAAAGATTAAAATCAAATTAGTCAGAGGTAGCTAAAAATTATTGTCTGACTGAAATGGTAAAGCACAATATTCTGCTGACACACAGTCAGCACCTTGCTGGCCATGAAGGTGTCTACAGAGTTGGCAGGCTAGCACTTAATCCTGAATCCTCAGTGTAAGAACAAGCATTTTGGGATGTTGTACTTTTTGTACTGATATATTTTTAAGTGTGGTGTATTAAACTAGGAAAAATCATAAATACACAGGGTGAGTTTGTTTACCATGTCTTTGTACTGGCTGCTTAACCAACTGTTTCAGTGTATATGTATATGTAAATTTTTGTAGAAAGTATAGTTGCAATAAAAATGCAATATTCTGAGCTTTATTTCACTGATGCTTTTTGGCCCTCTGTATTGCCAATGTTAGAACTTGAATATTGAATAATGTTCACTGTATTGCCCTCTAGTGGTTCCATTTGTAATGTGAAAAAAACCTACACAGGAGATAATGGTCATCTAGCAATGTTTGTATATTTCTGGAGATATGAGAAAAAAATACATTAAAAAAAAACAACATAAAAATGCCTTTGTTAAAATTATCTTTATTACTGTAACAGTTTTTACAATAAATATAATTTTGAAGATGATTCTTTTCTGTGTCTATTGTTAAACTATAAAATAATGTTATAACCCAGTACAATAACTAATGTAACTGGTAAATTAAATGGAAGTTATTGCAAAAATAAAATAAATTGCTTATACAGTAATGTATAGTGTGTAACAAAGTTGCTCCCAGAAAAAATAAGCAAAATTCAACTTTCAAAACTGATTCAATCTTTTTGACTACAATTCTATGAACAAATAAATCTAGCCTGGGCAATCGGTTGGTTACTACCCTGCTACACTGACATAGCACAATTTCATTGACTCACCTGTGACATTTAATCTTTTAAATACTGAACCTGAAAAAAAATACACAACTGTTGATATTATATATTATGTACAGTATAAAGCAGTGATGTCAATAACGTGTCTTTGCAAAATGAGAATATGTAAGATCACAACATTTATCACGCCATGGTGGACCCATTTACATTATAAATAGAAAGTAGGGATAATTATTTTGACTTATTCTCAGATAACTAAAATGTACAATCATAAAAAGACCCTTCAACTGAGATGGATACTTTTCTATCTTGTCACTCAAACATTTTGTCATGCAGTGTTTTCTTCTCCAAATAAGATTGAGAGAGTAAAATCCAGAGTGAAATTACACACAATGTGTGTATACTGTATGTATTAAGGCTGATATTAAAACTTTGGTCCTTTCTACAAAAGTACAGCCCATTCAAAAAGGTCAGCAGAATATACAACTGAGTGAGATGACATGCATGGTGAACAGAGTGGAGCTTCCTTTCCCATCAAATATTGACATTGGATTTTCTCAAACAAAGACTAACCAGTGCAGTGAAACACTAATGAGAGCATAATGTTACTTTTTGTTTTATGTTTTACTCCTGGCTCAGTAAGCCAAGGATACAACCCAGAAAATGTGACCATTGTTACATATTTCATACTTTTTCTTTCAACATCTGGAGAGAGCTGTTGTCTTGAAGCAATTTAACTTTTGTGTTGCTTTCCTTTCCTCTTTTTTTTTTACTTTAAATGATAGTACATGACTGCCTAAATTCCTGCTAAAAATTAAAAATTAGCTGCAGTGTGGGACTTTTGTCTCCCCCTTCTGGCAGTGAGAGAAATGACACTGTCAACACTCCCTTGCGTGAGAGTCAGAATTTGATCCATTTGGAATATTGGACATCCACAAGTCATCAGAGAGATAACTGGAAGTTAGCCGGCTCAGCCAGCAGAGGTCTCTAGTGCATATGCTCTACCCATAGACCATATGCAGTATGCATTCATTTGGCCGGTTCGGGAATATCAAACTTGACACCATATTAAAAAGTCTGTGAAATACAGATATTTATCTGGTGGTGCTAGGCTTAATCAGCATTGTGAGAACTTGTTTCGCGTGGACTTGAATGTAACAGATGCTCATTTATTTGTAAAAATTCTGCACTGCAGGTTTAAGTATCTCGTGTAATATATCAAATGGGAATAGAAGACTGGGTGGCACCTCTGTGAGGTTTGTTGTACACTCTTCTCTTAGAGGCCAAAAGGAAGGTAGGTCTCCCATTGGATAAACAAGCGTGTGCTAAAGCACTCAATGACATGTGTTTGCTTGTTGAAAGGGATCAGCAGAATAGTAGATTACATTACCCCACTACACCTCGCCCACAGCAGGGGAAAGACAGATAAAGAGTTCATGAGCAGTCGAGTCCATTAATGCGACTGTCCTCCTAAGACCCTGTCCTCTTTGGCTCTCCTTTGAACTTTAGTCTCAGGTGTACTGTGTTGTGTATCCTTGAATGGGTCAAAATTGGGACAGACAGACAAGAGGGAAAGAGGAGGACATAGAAAACCAGTGTCAGATTTTAAAGTAAAAATGTTGTACAGCAATTATAGCTTTTGAGTTTGATCACACACGCCCGCTGCATCTGCTCATAGCTGCTGGGGTTGGGACGTTAGGTCCTGATCGAGTATTTCCTTTTCCACCTGCCTCAATAAAGCCGTTTCTCGTAACTGAAGTTGGAATAGAAAAGAGAAGTGTAAGCATTTTCAACATGGCGAGAACATTTCACCCCTACAAAAACAATCTTGGATGGAGACTAATGAATTAAAGAAGAAGATGGAGATGTGATAAGTGCATAGATATACTTACATGGCACAAAGGAATATCTAACATGATAGCGTGGGTAAGAAAAGGAAGATAAAAGACAGTTTGATGTTGCTAACCACAGATAAATCACATTTAACTTGACAATAAAGGGTCACACGGACTGAATACAAGTGAAGCTAAAACACACAGTGAGCACTAGTGCCTCCACTGTTATAAAATAAAGTGAGGAAACAGACAATGACAGACTTCACCAAACTACCATAATATTTAGACAGATGGAAGGGGATGACAAAAAAGAGATACATAGGATAAGGAGCAGTGCAGAGGAGGGGAAAAGTTAACTGGGGTTCAAGGATCAGACTTACGAGTGGAGGCCATGAACTCCCCCCTCCATCTGAGCAGACATGGTTCTCTTCTCAAACTTCAACTCTCCAGAGTACATCATTGACCTGGGATAAAACACACATAGCTCATAAGCCCTTAAACAACACACAATACAAACTTAGAGGAAACATACAAACTTGAACTCACGTACCGTAAAATGGACAAACTCTTGGCTCCTATGTCCTGACAACCATGTTGGATACCAGCAATGAGGTAAGGAGCAAACTTATGGATAGAGCCTTTATCTTGTACTGATCCTGAGACACCTTGAGCCACCTTCACCTTATCTCCCTCACTGGACACACACATAAATGCATTCACACAATGTAAAAAGATAAATGTGCCAAGATTTACATTTGTGTAGAGTAAGGCAAATCCCCACCTGAAGTAGCGTTTCTGGCTGTTGTTTTTCTCCATGGCATCCAAGGAGCCCATTCCTCTGTACTTTTTCAGACGCACACCATCTGAAAAGAAATATTCTCCTGGAGCTTCGGTGGTTGCTGCAAGCAATGACCCCATCATCACTGAGGGCAGAAATATCAAAGAAATGGAATGAATTCATTAAAGGTGAACAGGTGAGAGCAAAAAGTCTACAACAAAAAGCAAACAATTTAACAAAGACAAAACTGTTTACTGTGAGAAAAGCAGTCAATTACAACTACCCATCAGTGGCTATGTGTCCTCTTTATATTGAGCAAGGCTGTGATCTCCTATCTCCACACTCATTTCATGGATTATTATTATGCAAATGTGAAACAAATTCAAGACTTCAGTAAACAGAAAAATGTAGCGCTTCCTCACCTGTAGATGCTCCCAGGGCCAGAGCTTTCACCACGTGTCCAACAGTCTGAATGCCTCCATCAGCAATTACTGGCACTCCAAAACGTCGAGCATACTCTGCAACCTTGTACACTGATGTACCTTGGGGTCGTCCACATGCCATTACTGAGGAACAAGTACAATATATGATCTGCTGGCCACAAAATTGTAGATATTATACATTTTATGTTCAATGGTTTAGTTTAAGCAGGTGTAAAATACTTTGTTGTCTTTTTTGATTGTTGTTCACATTAAGACTATATTTATCTGAAAGCAGCAGATCTTCCCAGTTCTGTTCTCTTTATCACATACCTTCCTGGGTGATACAGATAGAGCCACAACCCATGCCCACCCTCAGAGCATCCGCACCAGCATCTATGAGGTTTTTAGCCTGTGCAGCTGTCACCACTAGAGGGAGACAGAGATACAGAAAAGATCTGAGTGAGGGAGAAATGCTTAAGATTGGTGCTTTCATAGTACAAATGCAAAAAAAAGACGGGGATGGAGTTTACCATTTCCTCCAACCACCTGAAGTTCAGGGTATTTCTGTTTGATGTAGTTTATCATGTTGATTTGATACACTGAGTTTCCCTGGGATGAGTCCTGTAGTTAGAAAAGAGACTGACAATCACACTCTAATCATAAACTTGTCAAAAACTTAAAAAAATTAAAACCCACCAGGACTACCAAATCCACGCCAGCCTGCATGAGGAGATCCAGTCTGTATTTGTCATCCTCCCTGGTACCGATCGCAGCACCACACAACAGCTGTTTACGGGAATCCTTTGAAGCCAGAGGATAATCTCTGTTCTTCTTCAAGTCAGTCCTAGCAATGATGGCAACCAGCTCATCACTGTCATTCACTATGGGGAGCTTGCCTAAGAGAGTCAGGGTGTAAAATGAGAGATGTGAGAAAAAGAAGGCAGAAAACAGCCCAATTTTCTCTACAGCAGTGTCTTCACAGATTTACCTTTTTTGCTACGTTGCAGTATATCATTAGCCTCTTTTAGTGTGACTCCGGCAGGTGCAACAACTAAATCTTCCCTTTTTGTCATTGCCTGAATCAAAAAGAGGTTCAATTCCATTAGAAAAAAATCTATAAGTATACAATCCAGTTATTTGACATCATATATGATGCAAATATTATGTTCTCAAGGATGCACACATAAACAAACCACTCATATACACACCTCCTCCAAGGGTCTGTCATGGTCCTTCTCAGACAGAAAGTCTATGTCTCTGGAGGTGACTATGCCGACCAGCTTGCTGCCCATCTTGCCAGTCTCTGTAACAGGAATCCCAGAGAATCCATGGCGTATCTTGGCCTCAAACACGTCCCCCACTGTGTGTCGGGGACTCATTACCACAGGGTCTGTGATAAAACCCTGCTCAAATTTCTGACAAGATCAAAAACACAAGTGCTAAGATGTTAAGGTACTTATTGTTTTGAAAGTATATATAGTAATACACTTTTCTGGAGAAGGGCTGTCTTGGATGCTACAGTGTCACAGATGACTTCTTTACTATAAGGTCATGACTTGGATTACTTTTCCATCTTACCTTGACTTTGCGCACCTCATTGGCCTGGAACTCAGCTGTACAGTTATGATGAATTATTCCAATCCCACCCATCAACTGAAGTCAGTCAATCGGAGAAAAGAGAGCAGAAAAAACTCATTACAATAAAGCTGATAGTTACTGAAAAGTGAAGCCATTGCGGAAGTGCCTTAACCACTTAACACACGCCCCTAAAAAAAGTATTTTATGCCTTATTTTTGTTTCTTTTTAATATCTGAATCTGCACACCACTTGCACAATGACATGTACAGTAACAGCTATTTAACTGACAGTTTGTGTTTTGCTTGTGTTTTCTGTTTTAGATGCCCTGACACTACAAATGGGGACTGCAAACGAATTAACCTTTTCTCAGGCAGATCAGAAGAGGCTGCATTACACCCCAGACCAGTCAGGAGGGATTGGACGCCCTTAGAAGCTGTGAAATTTATTGATTATATAAATGACTGTTTAAAAAACAATTGTGTGGATTGTCATTTGCTATTAGATAAAAAACCTGTTTAATAAGGCCCATCATTCCATAGTGTCCATAACACCCTGACTGTAGATAAAGCAGGATTTGTATTATTAGCCTATTTTTATAAAGGCATATTTAGTAATTATTATAGTTTAATATTATTATATTTAATATTGAAATATCATTGAAAGCAGGTTGATCTATAGTTAGGTTGAAATTTCAATGTTTCAACATTTGTGTTAGTTGAAATACCATTGAAATTCTGTTGATCTTCAGTTAGAAAATCAACGTTGTTTCAATATTAATTGAGGGTGCAAAAATGAATCAACATCAGAGTTCAACGTTGTTTCAATGACTTAACATTGACAAAACAATGTTGATTTAACATTGTTTCAATGACTCTGCTATCTGGGACTAATTCAATGATGATAGCAATATAATTATAATGATAATGAAAATATGATAATAGCAATATAATTATAATAGTGATGATAATAATAATAATATAATGATAATAGCAACAAAAGTATAATAATAGTGATGATAATAGTAATAATAATAATACAATGATAATAGCAACATAACAATAAAAATAATAATCAAATGAAATATAACCCTACAAGCACTTCTCTAAATAAAGACTTGAACACATCTAAACGTTTTCTGGGTTCCTTTTGTTCTACTTATGTCTTTATCTGTCTGTCTGTCTGTCTTGACAATTCAGCAATTTTATTTATTTATTTTTATTACCATTCAGCGATGTATGAACACTTTTTAATAGTGCAAACCATGGTGCAAACAGTCATTCCTCTATAGACGTAATGCGCTGCAGGGGCGAGTGGCCCCGTACCAAGATGGCCGCCGTGTAGGCACGTCACTCCAATCGGCAGCAGCAGTCAATGTGGCGTCTACGTATATATGTCTATGGTCGTAAACATCTAGTCACGTGTACTCTGAGATGGACGCGCAGGTCAGGAAATGACGTAAACGGACCGTA
Source organism: Scomber japonicus (assembly GCF_027409825.1). Taxonomy (NCBI): domain Eukaryota; kingdom Metazoa; phylum Chordata; class Actinopteri; order Scombriformes; family Scombridae; genus Scomber; species Scomber japonicus. Next base: position 19,882,931 of record NC_070582.1, read on the forward strand.
TATGGTTTGTTATTTGTGTTATTACGTTACGTGTTGGACTAAATACATGGACATATTGAGGAAAGTATTTCGGTTTTATGGAAACGGATTTCATATTTCACAAGAATGGATATTTGGCGAGCTGTACAGAAAGTCCTGAGTCATAAGATGATCGTTGTGGATAAAGGGAAGACTTTGAAGGTATGTAGGCATTATAGCTTTTCTTACTTAGCTCAGGGGCTAGCCGAGCTAACCGCTAATACTATTACGGCTGTGAGCAACCATATAAGTCGTGAGTGGTCTTGAATGAATCAGGACAATCTAAGCTTTCCAACGATGTACGGCATGAATATATATGTTTAAGGGTTGGTGTTTAAAACATCCAGAAGAACTTGTGGCTACCTCCTAACATCCGTCCCGTTCCGCAGACGGAACAGCGTGCGTTAAGTGGTTAAACCAATGTTCTTTATAATGGTCAGCACTTGTTCAAAAAGAAGTCTGATATGGAAATCTGAAAAAATGGTCCTACTTCTCACTTTATTTATTACATCAGTCAATGCTTTCCCAATGGGTTATCTATGAAGGTATTATTGGTGCAAAAGGTTTGAGCACCTGTAACAGTGGAATTTGTAGTTGTGTACAGTGATTGTGTATGTGTGTCAGTAAATTTGAGGTCACATACTCTATGAGTTGTGTACTTGTAGATTTTTTTTCTCTCCACAAATACAACACAACACTTACACATTCACAAATTCTTAATTACAGGTGCACAAATCCTATTTTACAAGTCACAGATTAAAAAACTGACATGCTCACATTTTTGCTCCTATTGTTGTAGTATATTTGGTGCAAAACATATTTGTGTAGCTGTATCAAAAAATGTGAAGTTGTACAATAAATATTCAATGTATGTAAAATAATTTCTCACGAAAATATTTGTGTTCTTTTAAAACACAAACACAAATCGATAAGTACAACTGCTCGAATCTTCCACACGAGTCACAGATTCTGTTTCCTTCAACTACAAATCACAAATCGCGCCTCCACTGAGATGTGTGGTGCAGAACTATCTGTGCATTCAGTCTATGGAGCAAAAGGCGGGTGCTGATCTGAGATCGACTGATCCCACAGCCAATCAGAGAGGAGAGGGGCTTTTGTCCCACAGCCAATCAGAGATGGGCTTTTGTTTACATGCGGAGTGAGAAGGGGAAGAAGAGTTCCCACCACAGTTTATGGTTCCCACCGGTGGATTTGGACTTGCTAAACTAATAAATAATAATAATAATAATGATAAATACTTTATTTTTGGATAGGGACAGTACATATTGATGAACATCGATATTAAAACATCTCTGTAAAACACACACAGCACAATACAATACACAACCAAAAGGATATCAGATCCAAACAGGATACAATGTAATAAAAAGTTCAGTCAGCAGCAGAGACAGCGAAATAGGCAACTTTCAAGGTAGGTTGTATTTTTAACCACATTAATAAATAAACCCCGACGTGAAGCTGAAAAATTTAGCGTCCGCGTGCATTTGTGCATATCTGTCACGCGCCGTAATCTCTTTTTACAGTTTATGACAGATAAGACAACAACAATACACACTTGCAAGAATGCACGCGGCCGGGAGGAGGGTTATCAAAACAGAGGAAAAGTGACAGGACGCTAAATTTCTCAGCTTCACGTCGGGGTTTATTTATTTATGTGGTTAAAAATACAACCTACCTTGAAAGTTGCCTATATCGCTGTCTCTGCTGCTGTTAGTTTTAGCATGTGCTAAATCCTTCTCAATCCGCATGTAAACAAAAGTCCATCTCTGATTGGCTGTGGGACAGAAGCCCCTCTCCTCTCTGATTGGCTGTGGGATCAGTCGATCTCAGATCAGCACCCGCCTTTTGCTCCATAGACTGAATGCACAGATAGTTCTGCACCACACATCTCAGTGGAGGCGCGATTTGTGATTTGTAGTTGAAGGAAACAGAATCTGTGACTCGTGTGGAAGATTCGAGCAGTTGTACTTATCGATTTGTGTTTGTGTTTTAAAAGAACACAAATATTTTCGTGAGAAATTATTTTACATACATTGAATATTTATTGTACAACTTCACATTTTTTGATACAGCTACACAAATATGTTTTGCACCAAATATACTACAACAATAGGAGCAAAAATGTGAGCATGTCAGTTTTTTAATCTGTGACTTGTAAAATAGGATTTGTGCACCTGTAATTAAGAATTTGTGAATGTGTAAGTGTTGTGTTGTATTTGTGGAGAGAAAAAAAATCTACAAGTACACAACTCATAGAGTATGTGACCTCAAATTTACTGACACACATACACAATCACTGTACACAACTACAAATTCCACTGTTACAGGTGCTCAAACCTTTTGCACCAATAATACCTTCATACCAATGCTGCTTGTAGCTTTAATTGTGTAATTGTAATACGATACTCGATACGATAATATTGCCTCTGAATGTGTAGACCCCTGGCGGTTGTTGTTACACTGTATTGTATTGCATTGCACTGCATTGTATTCCTTAATAAAGATTTTGAAGAAAAAAGACTGCATATTTTATGCCATAATCAAAAAGAAAACAAAGAGGACTTTCGTTTTTGTGGTTTGCCCCACAAAATAGTGCCCATATAATTCGAAAATGATTTGGCAATCTGAGCAGCGCAGGAGAGTGACGTCAGTAGCCGCTCTTCTTCAGCGCCGTGCTGACTGTGCTACAAACACAACAAAAAACAAAAACAAAAACGTACTACCTATCTAATAAGGGCGCACATTTGATATATCGATGCATCACAGATCATGGCACTCCCTGAGATTGTGCAACCACTAGGGGTGTGACAAGATCTCGTGGCACAAGATCTCGCGAAGATATTTCTCGTCGAAGTGATTTATATATGTATATATTAGATTTTTTTCTACTCTTTATAATTTACTTTTTAGTATTTGTGATGGTATCTAACTTTGTATTTATGGTTGTTATTTCCATAAATACCAAAATGATCCATCTATAAAATAACTAAACCTTTTACAGTGCTGCATACTGCATATGATAATTATATATTTAGAAAGTAGAACTAAAGTGATTTATTCACATCACAAGATGATTAGTTAAAACATTTCAATTAAATTTCCATTTTGTGAATTTCAAAAAAAAAACTCATGTATTTCCTCATTGAAGTTTTCTTATTGTTAAAATCTCGTCTCGCCTCGATCTCGTGAAACCAATATCGTGTCTCGTCTCGTCTCGTGAGCTGAGTGTATCGTCACACCCCTAGCAAACACTGTTAGAATTAGCTGCCCAGGTGGATTCTAATATTATATCTGAGTCTGATGCCCGTGACCACATACTCCGCCGTCACAGATTCAGACGTTAATGAGGTTGCCTTAGCTAACCTCTCTTCAGTCCTGGAACAACTGGATGCTGTGGAGGCTCAAAGGAGATGAGGACAACCAGCCATCAACATCCCATGTGCACACCGCCCCCAACCATATTAGATGGGTAGCACCATATGTCTATGGGTAGCACAGTCGGCATGGAGCTGAAGAAGAGCAGCTACTGACGTCACTCTCCTGCGTCGCTCAGATTGCCAAATCATTTTCAAATTATGCGCACTAGGGTGCTTCTCCATATAGTTCTAGTTCTAGTTAATTTTCAAATTTTACATTTCAAATTGAATTTTGGTATCTATTTGCTGGGGAATATTTTGAAAATTAAATCTCAAATGTCTTTTTCTTTTTCATTTTAATTAAGTGAAAGAATGAACAGTCTTGAAGAAGAAAATTAAAATGCAAATTGGATGATTGATGATTAATTATATTTATGAGTCAAATAACGCAGCCACATTCTTAAAATGAAAAAGCCTTTCTGCAAATGCATTTTAATTTAAATATTGGTCACGATTCGCTTCCATAGAGCACATGAACCAATGGGCGCCGTCAGGGAGGCTACGTCCAACATTTTTATAACGTTACAGTGTATAATTATATTTTGGTGCGATTGCTACTGTCTGTGGAGCATGGTGACACCTAAGTGAACAATTAGGCGTTGTGTATACTGTACAGTAAGCCTGTACTGTGTACTTACTGCCATGGCGATGGCCATTGATGACTCTGTGACTGTGTCCATGGGAGATGAAATAAGAGGTGTCTTCAGGGTTATCTTCCTTGTCAATGCAGAGGTCAGATCCTAGAAAATGGTGAAGATTTTGTAAACTAAGCCATTATCATATGATCTTATCACACAGACATTGACAAAGAAAGATAATATGTAACTTTAACTGTGACATATTCTAAATTACTCTAGTGGTGTGTGCATTGCTGCTGGGAGATTTATCAACCTGTTGCACACAAACAAATCCCTACAGTGTTGCAGCTGCAACACATTTGTTAACCAAATGTTAGTTTGTTTTTATGCTGCCATAAATGAACGTTAAAACTAGTTTGGGCATATTCGGATTTGATTAATTCCGCTGCTTAGAGTTACATGATGCAGGTGTGTGTTTGTATGTTTTGAACACCTGCTATCTAGCATTAACCCATGTAACCTAGGCATGAAATTAATTTAATGTCCCAGCAGGGCTTGCAAAGACAAAAACAAAGCAAGTCGAATAAACAACCCAGTGCTCACGCACCCTGAACAACAGCATAAAGCAGGGAGATGGGAATTAATTAGAAGGACCTCAGTATCAGTGTTAGCAATAAAATTAGAAGAGATTAAAAAAACAATAGACATATTTTACTTGTGGCAAGCGTATTTTGACCCTTTTCCCCAAGACATAATATAATTGTTCAAGTTGATCCAAAAAAATGTTAATTGTGTAACCTACAACTGCAGTCTTCAGAGAGATGTGTCTGTCAACACTTCACTAAAGGTTAAGAACATGTCCAGACTAACTAAATATATACAATATGCAGTGAATCAGGAAACAGTATGTGGTCTGTAATCTGCTGGACAGAGTGACGATACTAACCACTTCATCAGAGGTAAAATCTATGAAACCGGGGAGGATCAAGAAGTCACTGAAAAGAGAGAGAAAACATGAGAACATCTGGCTTTGGAACTTGAAAAGCCTGACCAAAATCAAATTAATCATACTACTAACAATTACTACCATAAACCAGGATCATATTACTTAATAGTGTGTGGACTGTGCATATCTTTTCTTACAAAGCACTAGTTTTTATACTAATCTGTCAGCCTTTCAACCCCCTGAAAGACCATTCTGCATTCATCCACTGCACGCTAATGAACCTGCATATAGCCTCCATTAAGGAAACTCCACTGACAACCATTAGCACACTGACATGTGCATAAACACTCAGGCACGCACACACACACACATATACACAACCAGCTTTTAATGTCTGTGATACCACTCACAGTCATCCTTGAAAGTAGTATTACTCAAAATAATCCTCCATATAAAACCTAAGCAGATGTGTCATCGCTGATATTACTGAATATCTAATGGAAGACATTGCATAACTCTGTGTTCCTGTGTATGTCAGTTAGCCGTAACATACAATGAAATGAAATGTATCTATGTATTTTATTTCATTAGCATTTCTTACTTGTATGTAAGTCCATCGCCAATAGCAAAGAGCTGCTGTGCTGTTAATCCATCTTCGGGAACGTAACCTGTGCCTCCACTGATCAAGTAGTCTGCCATGCTGAAGCATAAACACATACATGATATCAGAACAGATGAAAATATGAATATAGTATGAAAATATGAGTCTGAGTGTATGAATATATGATAATGCATATCTCTAACATCACAGCTTCATAGCGTTAATAAAAGATTTTAATTGATATCATGTAATTATAGTTTCAATGCATATTTTAGTCAATATTTCCACACAATCCTCCATCCATAATTTCCCATGACTGTAAGCATTGTGCATAAATCATGGGCAAATCTTGTCAGAACCAAAAAACTAATAATAATAACATGTTTGTTTAGTCAGACAGTTATTTTTGGGTCAGTTTATCCCTTATGCAAAACATGCTTGTTGTTTTTTTTACCTCTGAGTCTGACACACATGCTGTAGGCAGATCCTATTACAAAAGCTGGAATCAAGACAGGAAATGCTAACAAGAGGAATCCGTCCTATTCAATGGAAACTCCTTCTATACACCAGTGACGGTAGTATAGTACGTAAGAGGATTTGGTTGGCTACCCAGGTAGCTGATAAATGGGCTTGTAAAAGAGCACAGTCAACGCTACTAGAAAGTGAAAACATGTCAGTTGCTGCAGGAGACACAGTGTTTACAGGTTATAAGGTTTCACACAATCACTTAAAATCATAAAAGGTGTGGAGGGATGTGAACGTGATGACCTTATGGTTTCTGCGGGATGGTGAAAGCTCGAGGAGTGAGTCAGACTGACCTCTCTGGTTCGTATCCAGCTTGGATACGTGTAGCGCTGTATCTCTGTGCTGCTGTCTCATGCCCATGTCCGTGTGGTGGGTGGGCATACGCACCACAGGGGTGGGGTTGTTCCCCCTCTCTGATTGAAAGGCGAGGCCGTGCTGGTTCCATGTCCCCTACAATCCTTCTATAGTCAATCTGGTAGGTGTCCCTCTCCCCATCCCCAAACCGGTCATAACCATGACCCTCCATCTCAAAGAAATCCAGGGCTACAACTTCCACAGGGCCCCAATGCCACCACACACACACACACACACACTTTAAGGACTTCTGACTTGTATCATACAAACAAAGTCACACATTCACACTCCAAGCAAAATGTGGTCCCAGCAGCTCCCAACAGACACACAACAACACACTCAATTTGCTGTCCCAATTATAAGCACTCATAAACACCCAATGCTTGGAGTGCACAAACACAAACACCTCTCAGGCACACCTGACATGGGAGAAAGCTGTCTTGCCATCTGTTTTGCTGCTAGTGCCACAGTTCAAACAAAATGGGCAAAATACAAGATTTCACAAACTTGCAGTTTAGACGGATATATGATTGCTGAAGTGTATCACCCGCATGCAACAAGTGAACATTTCTCAAAAAATATCTCCTTAAAAATGCAGCAAGAGAAGCAACTAAAGTCATTAAAACAGTGTTGTTTTTCCAGGAGACAGTTTGTATTCCAGTTTTTTTCAGCGCTCACCCTTGGAGTTTGAGGGCATTACGGCTCTTAGACAGGAGGAAAGACTTTTTAGCTGACCTGTTGATGAAGTCAACTATCTTGGCACACCAGACTTCCCTGAAATCTGTGCATGTTCCCCGCGGCATGAGCAGCTCCTGGGGAGGAGAGTCAGTTCTTGCTTAGGTGGCAGAGATATGTCCCCCTGGAGGCTCAGAAAGCATTGCTGCTTGGTTATTCCTAAGGCTGGGAGCTTCTCTCCACTCTGTTCTCCTGGTGCCTGCTGAGCTTAACTCTGTTTCTGACAGTAGCAGACGTCACTCTCCCACAAAGAGGATTGGGAGCATTAATGCAGGATAGGGTGGGGTGAGATGGGTGTGTAGGGTGGAGTGAGGCAGTAGGACTGAGGAAGAGAAGGATGGGTCAAGAACACACTTCAACACACTTTCTCCTGTGAGGATTACCATGGTGTAAAAGTGTGTGTGTTTTCGCCGAGCTCAAGGAGACGGAGCTGTGAATGAGACACAGGTCAAATCCCAGAATGCTGTTTTGCAGCAAGCTTTGCTCCCTCGACACGGAGAGAAGAAAGACAGAGAGACAGATAGAGGGAAGTGTTTGTGTGTTTGAAGAAAGGCAAAACTTCTAAAAGATGGGAAACAAAAATAATTTGATTCTTTATTAAGCAGTTTGTATCCCTAAACGTTATTTTCTCTTACAGCATCATAAGAAAATAGTCTTACAAATAAAGTCAAAGAACTTGAGAATACTATTGATTATGTATAACAATAATTAGGTTTAAGTTTTGTCTTCTCCGATCTATTACGCATTGCCACAGTGGTGAACTACAAACCTGAACATTTAAACTGAAACAGGAGAGTAACTTTGTTGCCAGGGATGCCCTCGACACCATCATCTGCAGGTGACTAACTGACTGACTGCTTGTGACAGTTACTGAGGGATTGAACCAGAAAAGCCTCTTACCCAGTCTCTCTCTCTCTCTCTCTCTCTCTCTCTCTCTCTCTCTCTCTCTCTCTCTCTCTCTCTCTCTCTCTCTCTCTGTCTGTCCTCCACCCACTGGAGGAAATGAGCAACGTCCCCTCTTTATAATATTAACAAAGCCAAACGTGTGTTGCTGATTATTAAGCCACAGCCACCACACAACACTACTGTGAGACAATTTTATTTATTTCTTAATATGTATATATGTAAACATTTTTAAAAAAAATTAAAAAACAGGTTGGTGTAGTAAGATATTTACACATTAGATATATACATATGAGTAAAATATATTCATTTTGATGAAAGACTCAAGTGTTTGGTCATCATGGGCAGATGAGAGACAAGGAAAGCCTTTTTGGAGTTAGCGACCTGAGGGAAAAGAAAGGGAAATTTAAAAATAATAATAGTTTCAACTACTATGTTTTATGTCTTTAACTAGAGCGAAACTCCTACCTAGCTCCTCCACTAGGTTGGGGTGATGTTTTTTGAGGGCGTCGTAGAAGGCTGCTTTGACAATTACCCCTCCTGACCGAAACGTCCGCTGATAGAGCACTCTCATTCTCTCCTGGCTTGTCTGTTTAGCTTCGATCAGTGAGTAGGTCTCACCATGTATCATGTTTCCAAGCTCCTCTGCTATTGCCAGTACCTCAGAAACGCTTTGGATTAACGCTGCCCTTTTGGCATCGACAAACTTTGCTGTTTTAAAATGAAGAATTAGACCATGCACATAAATACTGTGGCAGCGTGTTCATTTGACTTTGTTAACATATGAGAAATCTTTACAAAAAAAGGTCACATTAATTTTCATGCCTCAGAGCAGTGACACTCACCTTTATCTGTGTTATTCATTTTTTCAAGAGAGACAGTGACATGATCCTGTTGGCAAAAGAAAATAATAACATGTCCAGTGTCTGAGAATGTTATCTGTCCATTAATGAAACAATAGTGTTATAATATTGTAGTAAATGCTGGGAATGTAATGTCCATTCCTGTCTAGCCACAGTTGAAATTAGGCAATATTCCCCAATATTCATTGCTTTTTTGGTTGACTTACTGTACTTACATCTGTTTTCAACTGCAGCTGTTGAAAAGACCTTAGAGGATTTTCAAATCCTGCATGATCCGCCTCATCATGTAACTTTGACTGTTCTGGGAAAAAAAGGAGACATATGCCTTACCTTTTGTTTTATTGAAGAAAGTATGAAGAATTTGTAGCCCATGACCCAGAAACAGTACTAAATAATCTACCTGGTGGTTGAAAAGGACAACTGAACGCAACAGGCGCATTTGAATGTTGATTATTGGTCAGTGAAACCTTAAACAAGGAGATAACAGATAAAAAACATAGAGAGACAAATTGTTTTCTGTAAATTATGAATCAAGAGTAATCAGCAATTTATCTATGTATACATATATATACATACTGGATGTTGCAAACAGAAGTTATAAAGTATTTTCTTGACGTCATGGACAGCATCACTAATTCTCATCTCATGCCTGGAGAACAGCCTCTCAGTATCTTTACAGCACTCTGAAATGGGAGTTTTTGTTTTAGAAGGCGTCGATGCATGAATGTCAAAGTTTTGTTCATACTTTTAGTTAATTTATTTCTAAAGCATATATCAGTAGGGCAATATATTCCAATACAGTCATAACAAACATAAAGACGCCTACCGTTAGCAACAGGCCTCTCAGAGGGTTCATTGGCCCAGCAACTCTTCATGAGGCCAACCAGCTCTTTTAAGCCCTCTACCTCCTTCTGGCAAATATCCTGACAGGGAGGTCTGTCCCCTTTAGGGATCTTCAGTTCCACAAGGATGTAATCCTTACCTATAATACATTTAATCCAATGAATACATGCATCAAAATTTAACAATTCAACAAAATGTGTGTACATGAGTGTGTGAATTGTATATGCAGCGCTTAATTTAACTGTAAAATTATAAATTAATGAGGAAAGCAATACAGAAGACATTGCCAAACAGAAAAATAGATGGCAGGATGTGATTAGGGTGGAAAATGGTAGGACAGTAATATTAAAAATACGTGCCTGGATAGGGTTCTTCACCAGTAACAATGGACCAGAGAAGGATACCATAGCTAGTCAAGAAAGAGAAAGGGATGATGTTTTAAGTAATGTATTTATAAAGTTAAAGTTTTCAACAATTTGAATATTTGAATATTAACCTGTATATGTCAAAAGAACGAACAGGTTTGTATGACACTTCGAAAGCTTCAGGAGGCATATACTTGTATGAGCCTCCAATTTCTCCTGTCATTTCGTCCTTGTTGTTCAATGCACTGGTTGAAACCCTGGACAGACCAAAATCTGCCAGCTACAAAGAAAGAAGGGAAACATACCATTACACAAATAATTCATTCAGTTTTATATTAAATATAAATTCAAGAGTTTAGGAGGATTGCTGCTACTACTACCTTGGCATTGAGGTCGTCATTCAGCAGCACATTACTTGGCTTTAGGTCTTGGTGCATAAGACCTTTTAAATGGAGGAAGTTTATGGCTAGAGCCACTTGATGGGCCAGGCGGAAGGCCAGGGCCCACGGTGGAGGGCCAGACAGGTCCTTCTGCAGGGACTGAATGGATCCTCCTTTCATGAATTCCATGACTATTCCCTTTCGCATGGTATTTTCTCCCTTAAAAAATCCATGAACCCGCACGACAAACTCAGAAGAGGCCTCATTCATATGATAAGCCTCTTCATAGAGTTCTTTCTCAGTGCTGGAATGAGGAAGGAGGTACAAGGTAGAGAAAGCATAAGTGAGAGAGCTTCTTGAACTACTATTTTTTATTTTAAAAAGGATGTATATGAATGTATTACTTAAAGGGGGACAGATGTCCATTACCAGCTCTATATTAGTATTCTGGGACTCCACTTAAGAGTCCAAATTTAAAAAAAAAGTATTTATCTCATACTGGCTTTATCTCATACACAGTGCCTCATTTTAGAAACAGGCTGTTTTGACTCCTGTCTCCAAATGAACCCGCTCTGTTCTGCTTTGTTTCTGGAAGCTGTGTCAGCTGACTTGGCTGATAGGGAGGCTACGTAAATGAACCCTGAAACAAACTACAGTATATCTCTTTCTTTACTTGAAATATTAACTTTTCTAATACATTCAATAAAAATGTTTGAGCCAGAGTCCGATCCAAAGTATGTGAGTGAACAAGGCAGACAACATATGGAAAAAAACCCTTTGTAAACAAGGCTACGGAACAGACAGCTGTTTAATGGGCATGCACCACAATCTGATGTCAGCTTGTTGGCAAAGTTGAAAAAAACACCAGAAACAATCATTTCAGAGCAGACTGAACCGTAGGTTTTGACTTGCAGGGAGCATTTCTATGTACGTTCATCTCAATTTGTAAACATTGACAATGTTTAACATAGATATCTGACATCACACCAGTATATAAGTAACAGAAACATATTAGGAACAAAGAACATATTAGGTCTCCTTTAAACTAAGATTTACCCAACACCATCACGAAGCAGCTTAATGGCCACATCAAATCTCCAGAGTTTGTGCCTGGCTTTGTAGACACAACCAAATCCCCCAGAGCCAAGTAGGTCCCATTTCTCCAAGAAGTCATCTGCACTCAGCTCAGTCTTGTTGCTCGTGAGTGCCATCTTTTGTTGAAGTCAGGTAGAACAACTGCAATTTCAGTGGAGATATTTATAGAAAAAGGAACAAATCAAAAATCAAGGAGTCCAGTGAATGCTTATATATTTGTTTTTATGGACTACATTTTAAGACTGGCTTATATTATATTATATATATTACCCTTGTTTACACTTACTGACACTTCAGCAATAAGACTAACACTTATACTGTACAACCATTTCCAGCCAACTTGCTTGTGTCTTCTTTTCATTATATTATGAGAAAGCTAGCTTGTACTCACCATATATCCCTTCATGTGTTGTCCACACAATCCGTGCAGATTAAAGAGTTATTTCATACATTTCATGCCACCACTGTGGCAAAACGTAATGATACAAGTCTGTTTCCTGGACTTGTTCTCTGAACTGCCCGCCCTCTGGCTGGAGCTTAGAGGCGGAGTTTAACATGAGTCAAATTAATGTGGCTCACATTTCTTGTTAACATTACAGGACAGGAGTGTACAATACAACTTTGGTAGTGAAAGAATACATTTTATTGAGAAAGAAATTGATTAAAATGCTTTCACCAATTAAGTTTGGCTGCAATTTTATTTTAGCAATTTCAAATGCCTCAGACAACTCCAATAAAACATACATTGGCATAAAACTTTACATCATTGCTGTTTTTTATTTTCTTTGGTGAAATGAAATGCAGACACAAACCAGAATATTTTGTAGTGGCTATAAAAATGCTATGACCCATTTTTACTTCCTTATAAATGAAGGGTAGCAAACCCACTGTGAGAGGAAGTTACACAGGTATTTATGGCAGTGTGGCTCAAAGCTTTCACAAATGGTACTTGAGACTCACATTGCACCTTACATATGAGTCAGTACTGACTAACTCTTAATATAGATGAATAATTAACATGTGAGCTCTTACTAAGCAAACAGATCACAGTATTTTTAAAGAATGATTCATTCTTCATCATTCTTTATGTTTCACTCAATGGCTGCCTTTTTATAGGCTTAGATTTTTTTGTGAGACAAATAATCCACGCATATAGCATTAAGCAAAATAAAATACATTAAATTGAACCAGTTTGATGTAATACTTAAAAAACCTGCAGGTATCTGAAAAAAAACCTCATAGTTTTGCAAATGTCAGCATGATGCTGAAATATATACACACAGACCCTCAGTCACACAAACATACATTTGCTCACATTTAAAGCTGAGCCCGAGCTATTCGACTGTACCAAGATTTTCAATAATTTCAACAACATTCATTATTTATATGATTTCTGCTCTGCTTCCTAATATCTCAGTCTCATTACTCCTCTGTATCTATCCATTTATCTGCCTTGCATGCTGCCTCATGCACACATAAGACAAAAGCCATACTGACACTGTTTTCCACCTAAATTATTAATGTCAGGCACTGCTCCAAAAAAATCACAGTCTAGCGCACAGGTGCCTGTGGATATGACAGCTTCTGTGGGTCTAAATCATATATGCACCCACCTTCACAACCCTTTCATTAAGTGAGCTGAGATACATTTACTCACTTCCCATGCTGCCTTGCTGTTTCAGCTGGCATCGATAGGCGCGGTCTGCTCTTGCTCTCTCAATTTCCATCGCTCTCTCCCCTCCCTCTTCTCCACCCACCTTCATTTACGCTCAGCACCGTGTGGACCTCTCTCACCAGTGGCTGCTCTCTCCACTACAGCTCTCTCCTCCTGGCTGTATTTACCTTATCCTCTGTTTTTCTGAAACTGTCTATCATAATCTCTTTTATTTGCCTCCCCCCTTGCCCTTGTCTCATGCTGATGATATAAGAGCCTGGCGATTAGTGTAAAGGGGAGCTCTCTGCGCTGGATCTATGAGTGGAAAGGTGATCGTCTGTCTTTCCCACCACAGTGGAAGAATGCTTTAGACTGGGGAGCGTCACTGATGCAGGTTACATCTTCTGGAGCAGCGAGGAGACACCTTCAGGAGAAAGCAGATATACCAGAAACCCATGTGCATGCCTGGATGTGCTTTGTGTTGTGAGGAGAGTAGACTGGAAGAGGGAGGCAGAAGGCAGCATCAGAGGGAGGGGAGTGTTTAGCAAGGGGCGCCAGAGTCGCAGAGGTTTGGGGGAGGTGGGCGTGGGGTCTGCAGGGAGTGTTTTAAAAGTGAAAAGGAGGAGTAGGGGGGATCCACTCTGCTCTCAGATCAAAGAGCTGGAAGAAGGAGGATTGCTTTTCGCTCAGTCTGAAGAGTCGCAGTGAGACTGGGGAGTCATAGGCTCTCCAGAGACTGTGGCATTACAATTAGAGACCAGAGGCTGTCTGCACCACCGACTGAGAGACACACAGAGGTGGTTTAGGACACAGAGTGGGAGGACCAGTCAAAGGACTTCATTTGGACAGAGGGCAGAGTGAGACTCTGAATAAGAAGAAGAAGGAAGAGCATAAGAGGGTCCCTTTAGGAAATTGCCGACATTCCCTTTTTGCAAGAAACTTTAGGAGGATCCCATCATGGCTGTCCAACTCATGCCTGAATCAGCTGTGTGTTTGCTCATGGTGAGTCTCAGAAAGGGTACAGTATTGCCGGCGCTGTCTACTGTCCGTCTTTGTTTCTTCCTTTTCCTGCAATGCCTTTCTCTCATCACTTTCTCCTCAAGGCAAATGCCCATGCTGCCACCAAAGCAGGGATGTTGCTTGTTTGCTCCTCCCCTTTACTACCATCTACCAGCCTGAAATGTTCTCATAACTTCCTACTGAGGACCAGACACCACTCTCCTTACTTAAGAAGCATGTTACTTTTGCATCCAACTCAGCAAACTCTTATCTTTTGTCTAAATACTCCACGTGTTCAAACACTGCAGTGGTCAAGTGTGGGAGAAATCCTTCACAGTCTATTGCAGGCATCAGGGTGCAATGCTAAACAT